>NW_006263842.1:361196-372950 GCF_000469605.1 Apis dorsata | reverse complement strand
GGATTCACGAGATTTTTCTTTTTTTTTTTTTTTAATTACAGATCTCGCTCCCTTCGGATTCAGTCGCTCAACGTCGACCTTTCACAATGGCCGCTCGTTTATGGTAAGTTTTAAGCAGCAGGGAAGAAGGAATATCTTTCCTGATTTAGATTTGTAATTCGCGAGACACCGTTTCGAACCATTTTCTTGGACGAGACACGGATCTTAAATCATACCTATCCACGCAGGATTTCCGACATTCGCGTCTTCGCCTCTCTTAAATCCTTCTTATCCGATGAATTATGCCGGCGTTAAAACCGTCTAACGAATTTCGTTGAACAAGCGCGTGCGCGTACGCGTTGGAGATGATCCAACGTGGTAGCGAGCGAAGGAATGCCGTCTGCGACACGGCGACGAGGGGAAAAAAAAAAAAAAAAAAAAAAAAAAAAGAGGAAGAAGAAGGTTAGCGGAAGGAAAGCGAAGAAACGTGTGGTGGTCGTTAAATCTTTCGGATACCGCGGCATCGATGAGCCAGTGTTTCCCAACCAATCCTTTTATTCTAATGAGTTAATTGTTATTGCAATCATGAAAGATCTTATAGAAATTTTAGTAAATAGAAAAAGATATTTATTAATGTATTTATAAAGGATTATGATTCATAGACATTATATTTTAGGTCAGTTAAGATAATTGAAAATATTATTGTTGTATTTTAAATGTATTGGTATGTTAATGTTTATTTTTTATGTTAGTAACTATGAAAGTAAATTTCTATAGTTTAATATATCTATTAATTAATAAGAAGATGTGTGTGTTTGTTTTCCATTTTCAATTTTTTCTTGTTATAATTTTTCTTTTTATTATAAAAAATGAGAAAATTTTTTTAATTATTTAATATTTAATAATATTCTTCTTTTTTTTATTACTTCAAAATAATAAATAATAATTTTTATAACAATTAATATAATATTTTTTCTTGAAAATGTATATTAGAAATATTTTGAAAATTAGATAAACTAAATTGTATAAATCCTATGGAATTGAAAATCATAGGATTTTTTTTATTTTATAGATTTTTTTTTTATTTATTCTTTTTTCTTTTTTTATTTCTTTTTTTCTTCTTTTTTGTTTTTTTATTTCTTTTTTCTTTAAACGGAAAAATATGTTATTATGTCAAAAATAATAATTTTTTCTTACGAATTTTTATAATTTTCTATTATTTTTCAATAATCAATATTTTCAAATAATAATTTTACTTGTATAATTTCAACATAAAATTTTTCGTTTAATATGAAAAAGAGCGAAAACATTTGAAATATTGAAATATGGAAATTTTTCAAAAACATCATTTAAAAAAACGAAATTAAATTTTATCCTGAAATTTTGAAAAAATGTTTTTAAAAAAGTAAAACAGATTTTTTGTGTATGTTGCTAATTTCAAATACAAATTATTACAAATAAATTGAAATTAATGCTAATTAAAATAATTCAAATTAATGTGAATTGTAAAATGATACAGTATCATATTTCATAATTTCAAAATTTCAAAATCTTGCAAAATTTAAATCTTAAATTTCTAGATAAAAAAATAAAGAAGACAAAAATTCTCATTAGACTAAAAAAACTCATTAGACTAAATCTATAATTTTGCTATTTCTGTGAAAAGAAAAGACTTCTATTATTTATTCCATTCTCACATAAAAATTTTATTTCATTATATATTCATATATATCATTATTTCAAGTATTGAAATATATTTTATATCATTGAATTATAAAATATATTTTATTAAATTCAAAATTCTATGAGAAAGAAAAATAAAAAAGAAATGTTTTTCTTTCGTCTGTTTAATACAATTATTATTGATACTCAATACATATAATCAAATTACAAAAATACTCCTTTCCATTTTTTATAAAACGAATTCTTGCATAAAAAAAATTTTCATAATAAAAATTTTCAAATTTTTATCAATCCTAAATCTCCTATTTCACTATAAATAACACAACAAATATTCATTTGTTAAAACGACAAAAACGACTTTTTCCCATCCCCGAACCAACATGTGGCGCCAACTTCCGCGTAATCGCGTAATTGGTAGCAGGTGTCGAGTGAAAGATTCGAGCGCGAGATCGTTCGCGAACGAAGAAACGGACGAAAAGAGAGAAGGTGGTTGCACGACACTGACGTGGGCAAAAGTCAGAAAGGGGGGAAGGATGTGACAGCAGCCGAATTGGCGACCGTCGTTGCAGTTGGCATCCGTGTCTGTGTCGCTCTCTATAAATAATTGGGGGAATCCCGTGGCGGCAGAAGAAATTACCGCGAGGTGAACGCGGCACGATGTCGTCGAAATATTCGCGCGACTTCTTCTTCCCCTTCGCCACCGCCTTCTTCTAATTTTGGCCGCGGCCGACGAAAACTCTTCGACCGGCGCGCTCCCGTCTCCTTTTTCTTTCACGGCCGAGAACGTCTGCCCGACTTTGCTCCAATTTCTATTTTCGACCGAGACGCCGAAACTTTCGGCGATAGATACCATTTCGCGATCCTCTCCACCGAAAATCGAGACGTCGGGGTCGTTGTCGCGGTCGGATATCGAGGCGAGCCGTTCGCCTCGAAAAAGATTAGAGTTGAAAGCAAGGCTGGTGGAAATAAAGTATTGAGGGAGAGAGGCATCCTCGAAGAGGATTGGACGGAGAATGTTAGAAGGAGTCGAGTTAGTGATTCTAGTAAAAATCATATCGATCGATACATGTTATTTTTTTTTAAATAATGTTGATGGGCTTATTGTGGGGAAACTATATTTTTTATTTATTTATGATTTGAATAAGTTTCTTATTTATTTTTTATTTATTTATGATTTAAATAAGTTTCTTATTTTAAATAAATTATTTTGATATAATATAGTATAATGATTTCTGAATTTACACATTCTTATTTTGAGATAAAATATTAAATTTTAGAAAAATTTTATTGTTATTTTTATTTCTTATTATATATATTTGAAGTATTTGAAAAATTTGATAAATAAATAATTTGAAAATAATTTATTTTAAGAATTTATATGTAGAAATTTTTTTTTTAAATAGATTTTTTACTTTTTATTTTGAAACAATTGATTTTTTTTTATTTTTTATTTCTGTTTTAAATATAAAATATCCAATCTTGCTTGGATTGCAAAAAATTTTTTAAATTTGTAATTCTTATTCGTCAGATAATATATAGAGATATTTCGGAATAACTTAAACTGGATGTAAAGTTCACTTATATTAGATAAATTAATTCGATAAAATTGGAGAATTCATCGTAAAGTAATTGTGATATAAAATAAATCTTAACATATTAAAAATTTTGTAATTATTAATTATTTTTATCTTATGTAACATAAATACTTTCTTTTTGTTTTCATTTACTATTATAATTTAATTTAATAAATATTTTGATTTTTTAAAATTTAAATTGTATTACAATTTACTTCCTCTCAGATTGTATTATTATTTTCTTTGATTTTTAAATATTATATTAAATAATTTTATTAATTAATAACTTTATTATTATTTGTCATAAAACAAAAAAATCTTGACTCAATAATATTAGATAAATATACAAGATTCATATATAAAAATTTTTATTGTAATATCCTTTGACCTTTATTATTTATTATATTAATTCTTCAATCATTCTTAATTCAGAATTATATTTCAAAATTCAAAATTATCTTCATCCTTTCTTTCTACCATACAAATTTATAATAAAAATTTTCAAATAAATATCTAATCTAATTTAAGAATAAATTTAGAAATCTTAACAAAAATCAACCGTCAAAAAGGAAATAAAAATTACAACGAATTTCAACAATTAGAATCACTAGTTAGCATACAGTAGCAGTTATAACCGACCTATACTACTGTTTGAAGTATATCTTCGCGAATGACATCGCCTCTTCTCCTTCCCTTATCCCCAACCAGACGAAACCAACACAAATCCAAACATCAATTTTCGCAAATAACCAGAATAAATCTGCCACGATTCAACTTCTCTCCAACCGTTTCTTTATCGTCCCGTGTTTTCTAGCCCGTCTAAACGAGCCATCGATCATGGGGGATCACTGTAGACACCTCGAGGGGAGAGAGCGTCACGTTTCCCCTTTGACGTCCCACGATTAGCAGTTATCTCGGCTAATCGGTGTTCTGGGGTCTCTGTCGCAGACGAATCCGGCGCGCATAAGAAGCGAGCAAAGCGGCGGGGCGGCGGCGGCGTCGTCCGGAAGCGAGGAGCAGAGAAGAAACGGCGTGGTGCCGGCGCCGGTCCCGATACCGGTCCCGGTGCACGTGCCCCTCGGACCGAGCAGAAAACAGGGGCAAGAGGCCACGTTTCCTTTCGGCCAGGTACGCTCGCACTACGGTCCAAAGTGGCTAAGAGCGTAAGTCCTCATCGAGTGCACCAGGAGTGCTCGAGCGGAGGGGAGGTGCAGGTACAGGTGCAGCAGGAGAGACGAGCACCGAGGCGCATGCCTTACCTGGGGCCTGATATGACAACCCGGCTATCCGCCATGTTTTACACGGTCGAAGTCGGGGACACCAGATTCACCATTCTCAAGCGGTATCAGAATTTGAAGCCGATCGGTTCCGGTGCACAGGGAATCGTTTGGTGAGTATCTAAATATCGGTAAGTCGAAAATAATTATTGTTAGGGTTAGTTTGATTTTTTTGATTGATTTTACTTCGTTACGACCTTGAGTGGTCTTAAGTGGTCTTTCGAAGAGATTAATAGAGGAATAAACCGATATTGGTGTAATATGAAAAGTCAGACGATTCTAATATTTTTATAATGAAACCACGAATCGATGTAATGATTGATAATTTGGAATATAGAACCTTGTGTTTAGCAAATAAATTATTTATTAACAATAATAATTTTTTAATAATAATATAATTTTACTTTATTGATTTTTAATTATAGTTAGAGTTACAAAAGTTCAAAATTCAAGTTTTCCTAATAAGCAAAAATCTTTGTTTATTTAGTTCGATAATATTCGTTTTTATTTAGAGATTATTAGACAAATCTAATTAACATCTAACTGATATCTGTCCGTGTCTACGTCTTTTTATTAACATTTCTTAGATCAACGAGTATAAGTCCAATTATAAGTCCTGTCTCAAGATGTTTAAAATCCTGTCTAAGTAAAGTGAAAGTCCTGCCCATTCCAATTTGGGTCACCAGATATTACTCTTACACGCGGTTAATTATCGGTAATTAATTCCAATGTCCATTATTACAGATCCAAATATCCATTATGACGTCTCTATAACATTCACTACTTAATCCTGAGAAAGATAAGATATTTTATTACTATTGAGCAGAAAGTACTTGAAGGCTTCACAAATAATAATTGAATATTCTCTGTTGGTAATAAAATATATACATTGAAAGTAAGTTAAATATTTGAGATTTTCGTATTATAAACTTTAGAATGAAATGAACTTTATTTTGAAGTATTAAAATTTGTTTTGAACATTTCTTTGTGGATTCTTCTATGTCAATCCTTTTATAGGATTTTGACGTAGAATTTTTAATTGTAGAAATTAATTGATTCAAAAGTTATATATTTATAAAGTTTCACATTTTGATTTTTTATGTAATTGAAGAATAAAAGCGTCAATACACGTCAAATTAATTAATTAAAGATCTATATGATACAATTAATTATTTATTCAATAAAAAAAATATATTGTTAAATCGCGTCAACGATATGCAAAATCATATTTATATATTGTATGTTCTTTTTCTCACATCGGATCGCAATATTTATTTAAAATTAAATTAGATTTTAATTCTCGGATATTTTATAACAGTTGTGCTAGTATGATTCTAGTTGTGATAGTATGAAATTTGAAATTTAAATTTTGACACTTTAAGCAAAGTGAAATTTGAATTTAACGCTGATGTTTCGAATTTGAAAATTGAAAAATTCAACATATATACAATTTATAAAAATAATAAATTGAAAATTTTATATCAAACTTTTATATCAAAAAATATCCAGAAATTAATATTATCATCCTCAAAAATATAACCTCAATCTATCATATTTCATAAAATGTAATCTTGAAATATCTTATTTTAAAGAATATTTAAACATTGAATCTTTAATAATTGTATTGCAATTATCTTTCACAATAATGGACAAAAAGTAAAGTCATTTTGAGTCGTCCTTTCAATTTTATTTTATTTACGTAATCGCAATAAGCGCAGTTAGAATTCGCTTCGTAACAGTAAAAAAATAATCGAGGTTATGACCAATTATAAATACACGTGTACTTATTTAGACATGTTTGTTTCAGCGCGGCGTACGACACGGTGACAGCGCAGAATGTCGCGATCAAGAAACTCTCGAGACCTTTTCAAAACGTTACGCACGCGAAGAGGGCCTACAGGGAATTCAAGCTGATGAAGTTGGTCAATCACAAAAACGTAAGTTTTTTTTCCTCCGTGTCGCAATAAATCTTGCGATTCGAAGATTATTTTTTGCCGGCAGATAATCGGTTTGTTGAACGCGTTCACGCCACAACGGTCCTTGGACGAGTTTCAAGACGTTTACTTGGTGATGGAACTTATGGACGCGAATTTATGCCAGGTAATCCAGATGGATCTGGATCACGAACGTATGTCTTATCTGCTTTATCAAATGCTGTGCGGCATCAAACACTTACACTCGGCCGGTATCATTCACAGGGTGAGTGATTTCGTATTTCCGGCAACGTTAAATCGTATGTGTTATTAACTCGGTGCTTCTTGTCCATTACTGGCGGGTAGGATTTAAAGCCGAGCAATATAGTGGTAAAGGCTGACTGTACATTGAAGATTCTCGATTTTGGCCTGGCCAGAACAGCCGGGACCACTTTTATGATGACGCCATACGTTGTGACACGATATTATAGGGCGCCAGAGGTGAGAATAAGAAAAAATAAATTAACCGTGTAGGGTAATGGATATCATGTAAGTCTCTGGAATTCGAATTTCGAGACAGATCGGTTATGTTTTGACAAGATCGGGCTAAATCTCGATAATTTTATATAAGATTCGATTAAGATATATAAATAGACAAAAATAATCCAATGTGAAATTTAATTATATATATACTTCATCTCCCCTTAATGTTTTAAATCGTTAACTGTATAATTTTATTTTAAAAATGAATAATCTGTGTGCGTAATTAAAATTAAGGAATAACGAGTATATTTGTCAAACAGGAAATAAAAAATTAAATTAAAATAAATTAAATATCTCTTAGCTTTCAGTAAAATTTTAATTCAAATAGCAAAAGATAATTTTTTTTTTTTTCGTATAACGAAATATTCATTATAACGAAAGAAATAGCCACTTTTTCGTGTCAAGTATACTCCTCGAATACAACAGTGAAAAAGTTAGATTTCAAGTTCTTAAACCGATCTCGTCCGATTTTTACCGAGCTGACCCGAATATTCTGAGTAAAATTTTAATTTAAATAGCAAAAGGTAATTTTATTTCGCAACGAAATATTCATTATAATAAAAGAAATTGCCACTTTTTCGTGTCAAGTATACTTCTCGAGCAGAATAGTGAAAAACTTAGATCTTAAGTTCTTGAACCGATCTTGTCCGATTTTTACCGAGTTGACCCGAATATTCTAATTAATAGAAGTTTTCGCCCGATTTCATCCGAATTTTCCCGACTTGTCCCGAGCCCAGAATCTCGAAAATTCGCACATTTTTTAAATAAAGAATCGCGTGTTAATTATTTATTCATTCTTTACGTACCATGATTCCGACGGTATGTCGGCTCGCAGGTGATCCTCGGGATGGGATACAAGGAGAACGTGGACATTTGGTCGGTCGGGTGCATAATGGGCGAAATGATTCGGGGTGGCGTCCTCTTTCCCGGAACGGATCACATCGACCAATGGAACAAGATAATCGGTAGGTCGCCGTGATCGCTTCCCTCCGTGTACTACACCCAGGAACGTGCGTGCTTTAACACGCGCGGCTGGACGTTGTTGCAGAGCAACTGGGAACGCCGGCGCAGGAATTCATGCAGCGGCTCCAGCCTACGGTCAGGAATTACGTGGAGAACAGGCCACGGTATCCGGGATATCCGTTCGACAGGTTATTCCCGGACGTCTTGTTTCCATCGGATTCGTCGGAACACAACAGGTTGAAAGGTAAGCTTGTAGAGAAAAGTTTATCTTAAATTATTAGATTAAGTATATAATAAGAGATAAAAATATTTGCATAAAACTATTTTTTTGATAATTAGATCTTATTAATTTGAAATATAAGTTGCTATATTAAATTTATCAAATTTATCAATGTTTGAAATATGTTAAATTATGTAGTCTTTTCATGAAAACGTTTAATGAAATATTTGAATATTATTTTCAAATCTTGTTCATCAAACAATCATTATTATATTATTTATAATAAGTCTTTCTTGATAATACAATGTATTACGTATATCATTTTGTATTTTTTATACTCTCTGATTATATACTATTTTTATTGATTGATAAAATTCAAATCTCTTCAACAATATCTAAAAACATCTAAAAAATTAAATTTTATATAGTACATAATAATTTATAACATATAAATCTTCTTTTAATAAATTCATATTTAAATTTATATTTAAAAATTATGTAATTTTTAGTTATTTCATGATTATTTCATTTAATAGATGTTTGAATTCAATTAATTATGATGATTGATATTTTATTTTAGTAAAATTATTTTAAACTATTTTAACGATCAATCTAAACATATACGTTTTATTCGAAATACATAGATCTAGCACTGGATTTGCTACCTTTTTACTATGCTGCTCCTCTTCCATACGTTTTTTCTTTTCCTTTTATGTTCCAGCTAGTCAAGCCAGGGATCTATTGTCGCGCATGCTCGTGATCGACCCCGAACGACGCATCTCCGTCGATGATGCTTTACTACATAATTACATAAACGTGTGGTACGACGAGGGCGAAGTCAATGCCGTAAGTGTCACCGATTCGTCGTTAATCCCGTTAACCATGTTCGTTTCACTCATATCTCCCTCTCCATCTTCCATTTTATCTATCAATGTTTCGGGAGTGAAGAGATGGTGGTGGGAGAGAGAAGAAAAGTATCGACCGATTCGAGTCGCGTTCCATCGAATACGTAGTCATTCCTTGGTAAAGGATGGGAAAGAAAAAAACGATGATTGTTAGGTAGTATCGCGTTTGTTACAGCCTGCACCAGGTCCGTACGACCATAGTGTCGATGAGAGGGAGCATACGGTGGACCAGTGGAAAGAGCTGATCTACCAGGAAGTGATGGAATACGAGACGAGCCATAATCCCACAACAGTAGCTCAAACGTCCGAGAGCGGAGAATCCCGGTAGACACGCAAGAACTACTTGCTATCTTTTTGCGTCAACGACGCATCTAGACTGTCCGATCTGTTATACGTACATATATATACACACGTATCCCTCCCGTATACACACAGGCATGCATACAGAGACACACACAAAACCGTATTTCAATATAAGCGTGTGTATATCTATGTATGTACGTATATGTATATATACATATATACATACACATATATGTAGTATATATATATTTCGTGGAAATATAAAGATGGGAAATAACGATTAGAAATCGTTTACGTCCATGGGAATGATGTACGTTAAACGAAGCGCCGTTTTCGTTCGACGAGGCCAGAAAGAAAACAGGCGAGACGAAATGAATAAAATTGGAAGTGAAGAGAAACACAAAAGAAATGTGTGTGTATGAGAGAGAGACAGAGACAGACGAAAAGTGAATGAGTGAGTGAGTGAGTGAGTGAGTGAGTGAGTGAGTGAGTGAGTGAGAGAGAGAGAGAGAGAGAGAGAGAGGGAGAGAGAGATTGAAAGTGAGCGAACGATAGTGTACGAAAGAAAAAAAGAAAAAAGTAATGATAAAGATAAGATGAAAGGAAAAAGATAATCGATGAGAAAGAGAAAGAAAGATACGAGGTAAGAGGAGAGGGGGGAGAGAGAGAAAGAAAGAAAGAGAGCTGTTACTTGAGGCATAACGAGCGCGCGTTTGCGAAAACGAATTCAAGATAAAAATCAATATCTGCAACCAAAGCATCGACACGATTCGGAGGTCTGCCAATCTGAACGCGTTTATTCGACAAACGGCAACGCGCAATATGTTCGTCATTCTGTTTCCGCTCGGTCTTCTCGTTCTACGTTTCAGACGTATTTATTCCCAACAAATATTCTCCGTGACCGTGAGTTTAATAAAGAAACTTGCAACAACACGTTTGTCAATCGATCCCAAAGCCTGGAGTTTGTTTTTTTAAATTGACCATAAATAATTCGCCGTCTTCGTTCGCGTCTCATCTCAATTATATCGCGAGTCGAACCGAACGCCGATTCTTCACACCTTCGCCTTCTTTTCGTTTGCTTTCTTTACTTTCTATACTTTCTCTACTGCGCTTATTTTTCTTTGTTCCCTTTCCTTCGATCAAATATCACTCGATCTAATCCTAATCACTCTATTAATCCTTATGTCAATGTCAACAATTTTTGACATCTTCTAATTTCAATATTTTTTTAATAATAAAATTTTAAATTTTAAATATAAATAGCAATGTATCGAGCAACGATGATCTAGCTCAATTTAAAAATCTTTCAAAGAAGAATATTTGATATTCTATCATAAGTAAAAAAGTATATAGATACTTATTGATATTGACATAAAGGTTGAACGAACATAGAAAACCGGTTGAAACAAGCAATTGCCAATAAACTGCCGAAAAAAACTTGTCTCGGTTCGCGATCGTGTCGTCTCTTTATTACTGCCACCATGTTGAACGAGTCACTCTTTTCTCCATGCGTACACGATCGATTCATCGATTCGTTGCGTTCGTTCTAATACGAACATACAATAAAAAACGAAAATGATCGGGACGCATCAGCTTTCATCGAGAATAACTTCTTTGTTGTCGCGTATTATGGCAAGATGATTGATGACGATACACGACGCGCGATATAAAATGCGAGTGGAACACGTGAGAAGTGTACTGCTTGAAGTAAGTACATGTTCGAAAAATGATAGGATCGATTAAAGGGTGGGGAATTGTCGGTAAGTAAGATATCGTCGATCGTAACGAACGCAACTTTCTACGTAATTCCGAAAGCGTCCAAAGAGTACAGGGTGTCGCTAAATACAAGAGCTCGAGCATTCCCTTTTCCAAGTCCGAATTTCAATTTGCCGTGATTTACGCGTTTAATCGTTGAACAAGAACATTGTGTATTTTTATAATGCGATTCGAAATGCGTGCTTTTCTCTCATCGTTTTCGCGCGCTCGTACGCCAGCCGATATTTTATAATGCTAATACTTTGTAAGATGGAAAATCCGAGAAGGGATGCGAAAAGAAAGCGGAGGATATCCACCGATATATTTAAGAGATAAGTCATAAGAGAAATGATTATCGAACACGATGTCACGGTCGAATTTTTAGAAAACTGAAAGTGCAATGTCGCGGCGATTGATCTTCGAATATCACGACGACGTTATTCGCAGTTATACTTGTCGATTGTATTTAGCTAGTTAGTTCCTTAGGTAAAAACTCGTTTTCCTTGTGCAATCGTGCGATATCGTTGTGCCATCGCATGACGATCAATGCCGACGCGATAACAACTAGAATATACATATATGATATATAATATATAAATCTTTCTATATATTATATTATATATTATATTATATTATATT
>NW_006263842.1:353604-361105 GCF_000469605.1 Apis dorsata | reverse complement strand
TTATATTATATTATATTATATTATATTATATTATATTATATTATATTATATTATATTATAATTGTATTGTATTGTATTGTATTGTATTGTATTGTATTTTATTGTATTTTATTGTATTTTATTGTATTTTATTGTACTGTATTGTACTGTATTGTACTGTATTGTACTGTACTGTATTGTATTGTATTGTATTGTATTGTATTGTATTGTATTGTATTGAATTGTATTGAATTGAATTGAATTGAATTGAATTGAATTGAATTGAATTGAATTGAATTGAATTGAATTGAAATGAATTGTATTGTATTGTACTGTACTATACTGTACTGTACTGTACTGTACTGTATTCTACTGTACTATACTGTACTGTACTGTGCTGTACTGTACTGTACTGTACTGTACTGTACTGTATTGTATTATATTGCATTGTATTACATTGCATTGCATTGTATTGTATTGTATTGAATTGTATTGTATTGTATTGTATTGTATTGTATTGTATTGTATTGTATTGTATTGTATTGTATTCTATTGTATTCTATTGTATACACGAAAAGCATTATTCCGTAATTTTACTGTCGTCGAGAAAACGGCAATAATTGGCAAAGATAAAGTTTCGATGATAATTGTCCGTGCACGTACAAGAAGAATAACCACGAATGATGTTCTATATCGTTCGTGTTCGGCGGTTTTTTCGTTTTTTACTTATCGTTGAAGAAACAGCATAACAATGACGTTGACGTCGTATCGCAAATGTGCTGACAAGAGGCGACTGCTGGGTTTGTTTCTCGACCAAAAAGGCTCCACATCCAGCGACATTACACATTTCCGGTTATGCTTTAGAAAAGGAACCATGAACGTTGTCTGTTACACAAAGAACGTACTAATTTTAGGATTAAGCTCGAATAAGCGGAATGCGCATTATTCCAAAGTGACACATTTTGTGGCAATATATGTACCGTAATCGAAATACGGGACTGAAATATTTTTATTTTTGACAATGATTAGGGCCATGACAGTGACGATGACGATAATGACGACGATGCCAGAAATAGAGATAACGATTACTGGTGATTATTAATAATACTGCTAGTACTATTGCTATTACCGCTACTACTACTACTATTACTACTACTACTACTACTCCTACTATTACTACTATTACTATTACTATTACTACTACTATTACTACTACTACTACTACTACTACTATTATTACTACTACTACTAGTACTATTACTACTACTACTACTACTAGTACTACTACTACTAGTACTATTATTATTATTATTATTATTATTATTATTATTATTATTATTATTATTATTTGTTTATTATTATTTTTATTATTGTTTTATTATTATTTTTATTATTGTTTTATTATTATTTTTATTGTTATTATTATAAAAATTAATGTATTTATTATCATTTATTGCGAATCAAGTTATCGACGATCGAGAAGACAGTGGAATAATTGTAATGTAAACGTTGAATTTTTTATTTTCCACGATGAAGTCATGTGAATATACAGTCCGATCCAAATAATCAAGCTTTTGTAACATTAATTATAATAAAGAGCAACGGTGATGCTAATCGCGTAATTGTATCACATAACGGTAATTCGGATACGAAACGTTAAATGGTCGCGCATAGATGAAAGATTTGTGTGTATTGTATAAGTGAGATATGTAAGTACGCCAAAAATCTTTACAAATTCATGATCGTTTTAGTTCCATTTTTTACCTTCCTCGCGTGCTTATGTCGCTGATGTAACAGCACTGGAAATGTATGGTGTTTGTGCGAAACAGGCGCACGTGGATGATTTTTCTCTTATTCGAGGGAAAAAGTGTATGTATAGTACTCTTGAGAGATTCTCGACTCTCGCTCTGTATTGCCCACAGCGTTTTACTACGATAACGTTTCATAAACAGTGCTTAAATAATAGAAAACGAGAAAGAAATATAAGAGATATTATTATGTTGGTGGAAAGGTTATGCCAGTTTTTAATTCTAATAGATAAAATTATTTCAAATGGATGATTTTGATAAATTTTTATATTTTATGAAGGTAAATTTATATTGATGAAATATTATAATTATTAATCTTGTTTAAAATTAGAGATCAATAATAGATTAATATTAGAATTACTTGTAATGTACAGTTAGTCGCAAAAATATCTAGTTATATAAATATTCAGCATATTCTATGAAATATTGTATATTAGTAATAAAAAAATATTAGATATCAATTTTAGACATACATATATATGTATTTATCATTTCATATTACAATGATGAATTGATAATTGTTTGAGAAGAAAATAGAATGATAAAAAATTATATGTTAAAATTATGAAATATTTTTGGAACCAATTGTCAATACCTGAATTATATTATATATAGAAAGTTTAAAAATCAATGCGTTACATATTCTGAAAATGATTTATAAATAATTTATAATAATTTTAAAAAATTTTTAATTATTATTTAAACTTTCAATTAACAAATTAATTAAGCTATTGTTAAACTACTTGATTTGTTGATTTAAAAGTTAAATAATGAAGAAATTCTGAACTATATAAGTTATTTTCAAAAAATATAATTTACTTTAATTGACTTCTGAATTTTTTATATAAATTATTATAATTAAAAATAAACTATAATGAAATGAATGAAAATAAATATAATGAAAATAGATAAATATAATTAGAAGTTTATTTAAATATAATTCATCATTAAGTTCGAATAAAAGCATTTTTCTATTAATTAGTAAAAAAAAAAGAATATAAAATTATTCATTTTGGCAAGTTTTATAATTCTTAGATAATTGAATGTAAAATATTTCTATTTTCAATCATTCATATTATATGAAATAAAAAAAGTATAAATATAATTATTATTATGAAAAATATTTTCTATACTTTTGAAATAAATATTGTAAATGAATATCAGACCTGAACATATTTGAAATGATTATTTAAATAGTTTAATAATAATATTTCAAAATGATATAAATAATATAAATGATATAATTATTTAACAATATTTCAAATAATGTTATTTTCATAAATGTTCATAATTGTAATAGAAATATTATCAGATTTTCATTTGTATTTTACAAATATATATTAATATAATTATATTATTTTCAATTTTCATTTATATAATTATGCAATATCACAACTTCTATTTCAGATTATTTTTGATTTTTTATTTCTTTTGTTTAAATAATGATATAAAATAAAAATATCTTAATTTATTTTATTAATTATTTCAATTTCAAATAAAATTTCAAAGTGGAAAATAAATCTTACAAATAATTTGACAAATTATTTAAAGTTAATAATAAAATTATTTAATAATAATAAAATTATTAAAAAAAATTGACTAATAGATTACACAATAATTAATTAATATGAATTAATATTATTATATCAAATTGATTTATGTTTATATTCACAAAATCGAAGCATCACTCTTCCACCAATGTAACATTTTTCCACGTGTGTGTATAAGTCTATTATATTCGCACAATGCGAACAGTGCCGAAAGAAGTCGGTGAACCGTGATTCCTTGTAATTTCGTCCAGCTCCACGAGCCAAAAGCATAATATCTTTCGGGACACATCGCTTTTTGCCTGCTTTTTTCCTTCTTCTTCTCTCATTGAATCGAATTCCATTCGACAAAACATAGAGATGTGACGCGAAGAGAGAAACAATAATCGAAAAGAAAATCGAAAGAGAGAAAAGAAAAAAAATAAAATGACGGACCCCGAAAATCCTCAGGGATTAATGTAACGTGGCATACGTGATACATTTCTTTTCCTATTTTCGCGATTTCTATCGCGATCGGAATTTTTAAAGATTTTTGAGTGTATAAGCTTGTTAAGAAAAAGACCGAGCGGAAATTAAACTTGTTGTGATGTAAGCCAGAAAATGAATCTATAGTAAAGGGGCGAAAGAAAATGCTTTGCGTAAAAAAAAAAAAAAACAAGAAC
The DNA here is from genome assembly GCF_000469605.1 of Apis dorsata. NCBI lineage: Eukaryota > Metazoa > Arthropoda > Insecta > Hymenoptera > Apidae > Apis > Apis dorsata. Next base: position 357,109 of record NW_006263842.1, on the reverse strand, counting down.
GAGATTGCCAGGTCTCGAGGGAACGCGGTCGCTTCGAGATATATCGAGATCGTGCGATTCCCGTCATTTGGAAGTTTTTCATAGAAATAGATATTATAGATAAATTGAGACAGAATTTTTAGATTCAAATCTGAAAGTTCGTGAAATCTTTCGAAATTTTTGAAACTCAAAACTCTTGAAACATTTTTTTTTTTTTATAAATCATATCTATTTCATCAAGAACATATTTTGATTTTTGAAACTTTTTCATCAATATTTATACTTGTTTGCAAGAAAATTAAATTTTTAATAATGAAAATGAATCTGAAATCCAAATTTAATTAAATTATTAATGATTAAATAAAAATAAATTTATATGTTTATGTATATATATATTCATAAATTATTGAATACAAATTATTTAGGTTTCAAGACTTTCGATTCACGAAAATAAAAAATTTTTGAAAACTCGAAGTTTCGAGATTTTTTCGAAGTTTCGAGATTTCAAATGACCCAATCTTAATAATGTATCTGAATCGAATAGATACGATATACTATCAAGTGTGTCGAAAATGTGTTTTTTTTTATTTCGTCCATAGTTGGACGAATTATACGTAGTCGATAGGATAATCAATAACGATAAAGCGCTCTAATCATTTATGATAATAATACGATAGCAATAGCAGTAGATGTATTAATTCTTACGGTCCGATGGCTGAGTCATTTCATGACCCGGTCGATACAGTGATCGGCGATAATGTTAATTAAATAAGTTTGATGTAGGTCACTGTTGACGCAGCCATCGTACTTTGCGTAGTTCGAGGATTAACGGATATAATAAAAGACGAGCGCTAGACGAAAGAAAATAATACCCGTTAAAACAATTTTTAATAGGGTAGTAGATGAAATCGAAAGAGCCATTTCTCATGGAGGGAGATAATCATATTATACACGGGAAACGACGTCATTGAACGCGATACCCTCGTATACGATCTTTGCACATCCAGCAAGAAAAACTTGGAGCGACCTTAGAACGCGCAATATCGGTAATCAGAGACGACAAAAACATATAAAATGTCGAATTAAATAAAAAAAACGAAAAAGAAAAAAAAAGCAACCAGCCGACAAAGGGAAATCGTAATAATCACAATAATGATAACAATAATAATAATAATAATGATAACGATTAAACGATAATGAACGTTTAGTATTAACTCTAATGCTAATACTATGAATAATGATAACGATAACGATTACTACTAATTACTCTACTATTACTAACGGTAAAAAAAAAAAGGTAATACTGATAAAAAGAGTAATAATAAAAATAAAATGAATAATAATAATGATAATAATAATTAATAATAATATTGCTATTAATAATAATTAATAATAATTATAGTGATAATTTAATAAACGATAATCGTGTCCATTGCCTGTCGCGAGAGGAAAACGATGCATAAAAATAAACCGGGTACCTACAAAGTGACGTGCCTTTGAGACTCTACGAAGTTCCGTCCGTGGGACTTCCGGTTCCGCGGATGTGACCGTGTATTGCGCGTTTCGAGGGAAACTCGAGTCCTTCGGCAATCGCGATCGCTCGATCTTTAAGACATCTGGCAACGAACCTTCCGAGTTTCGAGTCGTGGACCTACCACCTATAGATCGTAGATAGGCAACGCAAGCGATTACCGAAAAGCGAAAATAATAGGGGAAAGAAAGTGAAATTGGCGTGTCTGTATGTAAGTGAAAAAGAGAGAGAGAAAAGTAAAATGTTAGACGAAGAATGAGAGAGATATAATGATATAATCTGGGAAATGATAAGGAAAATAATAATCGATGATTACGAATGAATAATATCCTTTTTGTTAAATACGATAAAGGAGGCATATAGAGAAAGAGGCATAAGATAAATTGTATTTTGAAACGATTTAATCGATGGGCGGGGCTAGGAAAAGAGTAACAGAAAATAAAAAAAAAAATAAGAAAAATAAACAATGTCCATGTTGCTAAATATATTAGCGGTGAGGTAGTTTGCATATAGCGACGTGTTAGTTTATATATATAGTCTTTAGTGCGAAATAAATCGAGTGCAATGAGAAAAAAACACTGTCATATGGTATATAAAAATGAGAGAGAGAGAAAGAGAGAGAGAGAGAAAGCGAGTTGAAGAGAGCGTGAGACTAATCGCGAAAGAGAATACGAACGAAAAGCATCGCGTGGAAAATGCGCTAATATATTACATTGGAAAAATATCGAGAAAAACACCATATACGAAATACACATACATATATATACATATACACAAACACAAAGGACGTAAATAAGTGGGCATATATATAATGAAGTACGAAGAGGAAAACTATAGCGAAAAACGAGAGAAAGAGAAAGAGAGAGAGAGGGAGTAAGTAATGGGCAAAGATAAAGGGAGATGCGGCGAAAACACACGAGACACACGAAGCATAGTAGATACGTAGATTAAAATTAGGCATAGAATTTTAGGTGAAGTTATCGAGCCCGTTCCTTCGTATTAGATATGGTAGTATTAGATATGCCAGGTACGCCTCGAAACGAGGACACGTGGACTGTGTGTATATACCTAGTGTCTAGGTAGAAAAGATCCTTTTGTTTCTCGTCGAGCAAGAAGGGGAAAAGAAAGAAGGAAAAGGAAGATGTAAAGGAAGAAATCGCTTCCTCGAGCTGTTCGTTCTCCTCAAACCTATTCCATGCTGCGTTTCGTTCGCGACTTTTTCCAAATCGATCTTTCTCGTCCGCGAGACGAAAGCGCAGACGAAAGTCGAGTTTTCGGAGCAATAAAAAGATAAAGGAAAAGGAATAAAAAGAAAGAGAAGAAAAGATATGATAGAAATGCGTTCGGAATCCATGGCGAATCGATATCGCGTAGCGTCAATTCGAAGAAGCAGCATTGATTCAACGATGGAAAGAAAAATAGCGAATATCGTAATTGGAACGCACAATGGAAGAAGAAAAAAAAGAAGAGAGAAGTCAACGGAGCGGTGAACGAAAAATAACGAAAAAGAAGAGTGAAAAAAAAGTTCGTGCCCATTGTAATCGCGCATAAATTATTATAAATATAAAAAGCATTGATATTGTCGAGTATACCTCTTCTGTACATATAGTGAACGGCAAACAAAAATAACGCGTAACGGTTCAGTTGCAATCATATTGGATAATATGGGAAAACAGCGAGCACGAGTTTGAGTGTTGTGTATCGTCCTTTCTTTTTTTTTTTTCTGCGAACGATGGCGAATCGATCGATTCGATTGCGAATTACCAACAACAGGTATATAACTGTAATGTAATTATATTATGATGTACGATGTAACGGTATAATACCGACGGTACCGTAATATACATATTATAAATACAATTTCATAGAACACGAAGGATCGTTATAGCGAAGACGAGCGAGGTGATTTTCTATTATTGCTATGATTATTAACATTACCATTATATATATATAATATATATATCTCGTCATTACGGTTTCTTACGATGATCGCTG
>NW_006263842.1:345332-353503 GCF_000469605.1 Apis dorsata | reverse complement strand
GACGACGACGACGACGACGACGACGACGACGATGATGATGATGATGATGATGATGATGATGATTATGATTATGATGATCACTTAAACGCGGATGAGAGAGAGCGAGAGAGCGAAAGGGAGAGAGAAAGAGAGAGAGAGAGAGAAAGAGTGAATGTGTGGACATGTTGATTAAGCGTCGAGTATGTAGCGTTGAAGAAATAATCAATTCCTCCCAGAGGAAGATCGTCGAGTGAGGCGTGTATCGTTCGCGTGCTCGTCGGCCGAGTATCGCAGGGGAGGAACATGTATCCGTCGAGCAGCAATGTTTTAAGTCCGCGCGTGCACGGATCTTTAATTGTAAGTAGGTGTAGATTGACGCGAGCAACAAGGGGTTCCTAACGCAATTTTGTCCAGACGGTTCGCGAACGTCCAATGGAGAGTACGAGGAGCGATTTTTTTTTTTTTTTTTATCAAAGAGAAGAGATTGGTAAAGGATCGAAAAAAAGGAAAAAGAGAGAGAGAGAGAAAATGGGAGAGAATCGCGCTCGTACGCGTCCTGGGAGACGAATCGCATCGGGTATGCAATAACTTTGTTGCGGACCGATCGACGACCGAGAGGCGACTCTTTTTTGCCGATATATATTTGTTTCTTCTTTTTTTTTTTTTTTCATGCATCAAGGATGGATTCCCCTTTTTTTATTCTCGCGAGCAATTGGAACCAATCTTGGCGATCTTTGTTTTGTTTTTTTTTTTTTTTTCCTATGATTGATCACGTTTTATTTAACACGTTTATCGAACCGTCGAGAGAAAGGGGATCGTCACTCGGGACTTCCTCCCCTCCCCCCTCCGAATTTCGAATATCACGTTTCTAGACGTAAATCACATGATCATCCTGTCGTTATTTATTGGCAGAACCGAACCAATGCTCAAGCGATGCTGTTGGTTTAAAAGAAAAAAAGAAAGGGAGAAAAAAAAAAAAATGAATAAAAAAAAAAGCTGAAGAAACCAAGATTTTCTTTACCCGTCTGTACCTATAGGCCTGTAATATTAACTTCGTGTATGTGCAGTGGAGTATAAAAAATAATAAAGAATACACACTTTTTATATGCACGAGTTTTTTATATATTCATTCATATTTTCGTCGATAAATTTTGATCGGGGATATGATAACCTCGAAATCTTACGAAACTTAAAGTGTTTCGTGTTTAATAAAATTTTCGAAACATAGATGAAAGATAATTTGTAAATAGTCTCTGAGGATGTCGTGATTGTAGAAATTTTTTATTTATAATATTATATTGGTTTATAGGACAAAATAAGAAAAAATAAATTTTTAAATAAAAGTTTAATTTTTCGCAAGTTAAACAAATGGATAGTGTTAGCAGTTGCAAATTTAAGTTTTTAAAGATCAAAATTTAATTCTTGACAAAATAAATATCTCAAAAGAAAAAAGAGAAAAAAATAAATTCAAGATATTTTAAGAATTAAATCTATTTAATCTATTTTTGCTTTGTTGAAAAAAGGTAAGAAAAATAGCATTATTTCATTACATATAGAATAAAATATAGAGAAACAATTAGAGAGACACATACTTTTCTATTATTCATAATTTCTAGTAAACAAAAGTTATTTTTTAATAATGTTTAAATTTCTTAAATGAATTTGATTAAAAAGATTTTTTTTATTTAGAAATGATTATTTTTATTGATTATTTATAAGTTCCTATTCGGTAATTTAAATAATTTTTATAGCAATTTAATTGTTTTTAGCGAATTATATTTTTTATTACATGAAAAATGTAATTTTGAGAAGAAATTGTAATTAAATTTGTAATATAAAATAAACGAAAAAATTGTCATAATTGATGAAATAATAAAACTAAAAATTAAAATTTCACAATTCTTATTATAATAGCATCTAAAAAATTAATTTTATTAAAGCTATAGTTTACATACGAAATTTAAATAAAATAAAGACAAAGTTTTTTTCACTATTACAAAATGATAATATTATTCTGATTTTTTCACATTTTGATGTGTCATCTGTAATCGATTATATATATAACATAACTAAGTAAATTGAAAGGAATTAAAAACGAAACTCGACCAACTATATCGATTAATCGATCGATTGCGTGATGATCAGTGACCAACTTCGACCAATACAATAAAATAATCGCGAGAAAAAGTTTGGAAAATGACAAACCTGGATATTTCCAATTATCCAGGATAGAAGGACGAGTCGATAGGCGGTCGAGGCACCAAATAAAGAAGGATGGGCGATATTCTGCGAAATTGGATACAAGCTAGGCTAGGAATCTTGACGGACCTACGCCCCGAAGTGTTCGGTTATTATACCAGAGACGGCTCGCTTTTGGCTCAAATTTTGCACAGTTACGACATAATAACCCAAGATCAATTGGATATGATCATCGTCACCCAAGATCCCGCCCTGTGCCGAGTCAATTTGAGACATCTCAGTTTTTGGCTACGGTTCGTGACTATCAACATGGACGAGGATTTGATCGAGGAGATCTCGTGCGGCAAAGGGAGCACGTCTCTCCGCCTGTTCTACAAAGTGTATCTTTGCCTTGAGAGCAAGGACAGATTGCACTTTATCACGCTTCAAAAAGAGAGGGAAAAATTCGTACCCACGTCGAAGAAGTTCGATGTGATCAGAGTTTGCGAGGATCCGCCACCTTATTATCCATCGGAAAATAAATTGTCGAAGAAACTGGTGAAAGGGAAGGACGTGATCTATTGGCATCAGCAAAAAGTTCCAAAGATGCTTCGATCGTACATCAAAAAAAAAAACATTGGAGTTGTGGAGTCGAAATACGTAAACGAGCTGTGTTCCGATTTCGAGGTATCTACCAGCCCCTAGCTAGAAAGATTCGCGTGACAGGAGTCTCGCGTCCAGGTACTCATGCTTACGCGAGTTTTTTTTTTTTTGTCTCTCTGTGAGAAGAGGGGGGTGTGGGGGTAAGATGAGGATCCAAAGTGAAAATAAATGTTTCTTATAGAAAAAATATTATTTTAATATTATAATTGTATATGTTTTAAAATTCTGTTTTAAAAACAAAGGAAACGTGCTTTGATATTTTGTTAAATTATTACATTTTAAATATTTGTTTCTACGATGCATAATCTTTATTTTTCGTTTAATTATACATGAATAAATAATTTTGTGAGAATTTTTTGAATTTTTTGAAAATTAAATATTATATTATATTAATAATTAAATTAGTAATAATTTTAACTTTAGTTGTAATTTTGTGATATTATGATTGATAATTGAAAAATACACATATTGTAAAACATATTCACCATCTTACCCCTCTCATTTTACGTTATATGGATAAATAATATTAAATATATTTTGATTAATAATATTCCGAAATAAAATTGGAACATTAAATTATTTTAAAATATTTTTAATTAATATTAGATATTTAATTGTGTTAAATTTAAATTTTTTAAAAAATTTGACCGCGTACAATATATTTTTATACAATAACCTGTTTACTAGTTTGTAAATTAAATATTTACAAACCATATTTATTGAATTAAAATTTTTTATTATATTATTATATTTATAATTTAATACAGCGATTCTTACTTTTTTCCATTTCATAAACTATAAATTAAAATTTTATGATTCTATACAAAAATAATAATGCATATGAGCGATAAAAGGAAAAAAAAATTGTTATTTGTCGTCTTATCTCGATCTCTCTTAGACAACAAAAGAGGATCAACAAAAGAACGAGAGCAAAGAATTGGATGAATTCACTATGAAACATTTAATTCCAAAAAAAAAATTGGAAAGGGAAGAGGAAGAATCTGAAGAAGATTTAAAACCGATCGGGGACGATCCTGATATGGCGAAATCATACATCGAATGGTTGAAGAATCGCAGGAAACAAAAATTGACTTCATCCGCTCTCAAATCGAAGATGCAGAAATCTATAATCTCGGAATTGTGGGAAAGAATGTCGGAAAAGCAAGAGAGAACTTTCGACGAGGAACTGGCGAAACGAGTGTTGGATCAATCAAGGTACGAATAGTAATGGAATTTGAAACACTTCGAATTAGTTTAAATCTGTATTCTGTATCTATAAGATATCTAAAAAAATATAAAAATATAGTTTAATTGAAGTTTCTTTTGAAACAACTTTTTACTTTGCAAAAATTTTTGTTTCGATTTTTAATAATGAGTTATTACGAGTCTTGATACATTTAAAAATATTGAGAGATTCGTTATAATTTTAAAAATTCAATATTTTAAGTATTTTTATCAATTTTGTTTAATAAATATTATTAATAAAAGAAATTAAAAGAAATCTAAAAAGAAAATTAGAATTGGCATAATTTTATAATTTTTTGTTAGCATAATTTAATAATTTATAACATATAAATTATTACAATTAATATTATGAATGTTAATATTTGAATCATTCAGAAATACAATTGATTAATTTCATTTTTTGAAATTAATTTTAAATTTTGCCGCTAAAATATTGATTTAATAATGATTAATGTTAAATGCTAAAATATTTATATAAATATATTTGAATTGATTTCTATACAGTTTATTAGAGAAAATAAATAATATAGATAAGAATATTAATATTATAAAAAAGAATTTCTAATAATTCGGATAAAATTTCTGAAAAAATTACAACACAAAAAACGTATAATGTAACAATAATAATTTTTTTGTTAGTATAGAGTTTTTAGATTTCAATTTTTATTTTTTTAAATTGCATGCCATTTTTTATTATTAAAAATATAAAGGATTTTTAAAGTAATAAATAAACAAAGTTATTTATATTAAATTATAACAAATTATTTTTTCATTATTATTAAATGATCAAATGCAATAGAAATTATTTAATTCTAAAAATTCTTTATATTATATATAATAAAAAATCAAGATTCTAATTTAGTTTCAATTTAAATTTCAATTTAAAACAAATACAAATAAATTTGAAATTTCTGAAAATTCTCCACTCCAAAAAAAGTTATTATTGTCATACTATATCTTTCCGCACATGAATATGCGGTGAATATTAAATATAATATAAAAATGTTTAAAAGTTATCGCGATCGATTAACAAATCGATTCGTAGTATCAATTACCGCCGTTAGGTGGCTTCAAACATCTCGCAATTCTCATTAGCATTTTGTATACCATCAGGTATAACCATTGAATCAGATATATAAACATTGGGGTTTAGAACTTTTGAGTTAATGCCACTTTGATTCGGAAAAAAGTAGAAAGAGAAAAGCCAAATGTTGACAATCAATTGAAAATTTTGCAATTGTCTTTGTTCCTAATCTACTTTTTTTCAAATGTGAAGTTAAATCCAAATGTATCTAAACCTTCAGAAACAAACAACAGAATGAAACAAATAATTATTTCTGTATCAAAATGTATATCAATTTTGTATTTTCGATTCAATTGAATTCTTCATTATCGATATTCAAGTCAAATACCATTGTTTATCCAATAATGATTGCATCTTGCGTGAAAACGAAGTTCGGATATGTTTGTAAGTATTAATATATTATAAACTTATATATATAATATATTATAAGTTTATAAGTATTAATATATAATAAAAATTCAATAGAGTTTTTGAAAAATCGACAAAGATGTAATAAAAATCTGATGGATTACATTGATATGTAAATAAAAAAATATGGCTAGATGATAGTTTTTCTCATACTGCTACATTATGAAGGCATATCACGTGACACCATGCTTGGTGAAAACTTGGTCACGTAATATACTTAATGTGATAATGTGGCATCACATTATTCTTTTGCGGAAAATTGTCACGGGGAAATTACTACTTTAGTAGACGGAATATAGCAATTCTGTTTATTTATTAATAAGTACAAAATATATATCATTGTCAATTTGAATCACAAATAATTGAAGCCGAATTGAACAAGGAAGTAATGAAAAAGGAATTTTTAATCACGAATGAGATTTTATTATTTATTTATTTAGTAATGTCACTATTCATAATATTTTGGATGCCGAAAATTCGATTGAAATTTATTTATTAAGTTATATAAGCAATTTAAGTTCGTGTTAGATGAAGCGAAAAAAATAAAGCATCATAATAAAACAATAGAGACAGAGAGCTTTATTTTGCTTCGTTCAACAGAAACTTTAATCGTTTTATAATAAATAAATCTCAATTGAAATTTTTGTATACTAACTTTTATATTTCTTTTGGCTTAATTGAGTTTTTAAAGATCTTTTAAATTTTTCCATATATTATTGTATATATATGTAATATAATAGTAGAGACTTATATCATAGTTATAGCAGATAAATGTTCTATAATTGACAACGATTTCTATTATCGTCAAATATTTATTTAATAACAAGATTTTATTCAAAGAAACATATTTTAATTTATTATTATTTTTTTTTATAAATTTTAATTAAATTATGGATATATTATAATTTGAAAATTTATAAAATTTTCTTTTTCTATATTATTTTATTTTCTTTTTCTCTACATAAATATATCTACAAATAAATTATATTTCCAAACTATAAAAATGAATAATATAAATGAATCTATTTGTAATAATTCCAATTTTTCTTCAGATTTTTTAAAATATTTTATGTCAATGAATATGTCAATGTTCGAATAAAAATAATAAAATACTTTAGACAATTATTTATTATTATATAATAATAATAATAATATAAATAACATGTTCCATTTTTAATAATCAATAATTTTTTAAATAATAACGATCAATAGTTAAAATCTCTTTAAGTTTATTCAAGAGATTGTTTTTGATATAGTCGATTCATCGAAGTTTTTCCTCTACATTGAATATAATTATTAATACATCTAAGATATCGAATGTTCATAAAAAATTTACCGAATCTCTCAATATTTTAACAAATAAAAAAACTTTCAAGACTTACAATACAATTATAATTAAAATCATCATCAAAAGACCTTTTAGAAAGATTTATAGAATCATTTCGAAGTAATCGAATTTCCACAATTTTAAAAATTCAAAACGGTTTCGAAAAATTCCGAATTCCAATCATTGTAGATACGAGAAGCAAATCATGACGAAACTGTGCGAGATACGCGAGCAAAAGAACATCATGGCCGAGAATCAAAGGGTCGTGGAGGATATCATTTTACACGCGACCGAGATGGAGGATCGCGCGAAACACTATCGTTCTATCGATCTGGTCACTTCGAACGAGAAAGATATGAAAATCGAGTGTCAAAGAATGTGCGAGTTGCGTCAAAGATTACACGAAATGAAGATAGAAAAAATACGAAAGAAGCATTGGTCACTTTGTCAAAAAGTGATCGATGATTTGCTGATCATCGCGTTCAACATATGCGAACATCGGCAATTGAACAATGGGCAGGTACCACTCACGCTTATCAGCGAATGGAGGCGCTTATTTCTCAAATCTGAGCCGATCGTCGAGAAAAAGGTACCTTTCGATCTAGATACCTCGAAGCGCGAGCTGGAAACATTCATCAAAGCGGACGACTGGAGCAAACATATCAAGGTTAGGTTGAAATAAGTTATTTTTATATTTATCTATTTTTTTTTCTTATCAATCGATAGATTTTGAAATTGATTAACAGAATCGAAAAATAGCAGTTTTTAATTTTAAAAATTTATATATATATAATACATAATACAGTAATGATAACAAACAGATTTTAACTAAAAAAAAAATTTCTGTATTTAATTATCTTTCATATTATATATATAATAATGACATTTACAAATACATCACTAACGAAGTGTTTAAATAGAAAAAGAATTTCTATACTCAACTGCTTTCTTTATTTTTTTTTCTGATATTATAATTGAAATTAAAATTATAAACTAAGATCGATTCCAATCCGATTTTAATATTTAAAATATTAAGATAAGGCAATTAAATGTATTATATGTCTTTTTTACAAATTACAGTGAAGGAAAAAAAATTTACTCTCTTATACATAGCTATTATGTTTTCAATACTTTCTTACTTTCTTCTTTCAACGTGTATTAGGTGGTGATAGAATATCCTATAGAAATAAATATTTTGAATCGATTCATTGATTGCAGGTAATGCAGATTTCTATTCTTCCGTTACTAAATGAGATAATTCTGTCTTTATTATTATATTATGCACAT
>NW_006263842.1:342876-345248 GCF_000469605.1 Apis dorsata | reverse complement strand
TATATATATATATATATATATATATTATATATCTGTACGAAAAAATATAAAATGTAGAAATGAAGCATCACCAACGTCTCAAAAAGGAGAAAATCAAATTTACTATTCACTCGAATATTCAAAAGTCATTTTATTTTTATTAACTTACTCCTTGGATAGAAAATACAAGTTAAAACTGTTTGGATTCTCCTTCACCAAAAGCTATCGATAGATAAAAAGAAAATAGGTAAACAAAAATTAATACCTCCCCCCTCTAAAATAAACATATACCCCAGATTGAAATACTGCAAGAGACCCTCTTCGACGACTATATGGAATTAAACGAGCCCTGGAATTTTCTTTTGTCGGAGCTTGATGAAAAAACGTACGAAATTCTAAAACTTGGTCACTTGGTGCTCGGATACATCGTGCATCGACTCCTCGGTGGTCTTTACGCTCGACCCGCGGATCCTTCTAAACGATTGAAGATTAAAATGAGGAACATCTCGATCGTTCTCGGAATGGAGGATTCCAAGGCTTACGAGACCCTTTCGATGTTACTCGAACAATCCAATTTTCAATTGGTGCGAATGGACGACGCGATCAATCACTGTCTGCAACAGTACAAAAAAGAAATGGCCGACTTCAAGTATATCGATTTGAATATAATCTTGGCGACCACGCAATTAATCGATGTGCAAATGGAACCATGCTCGATGAAACATGTTAAACGTTCGAGATGGGCCGATGAAGTATCGATAATAACGCCGGAAGAAAAAAATCCGAAGAAAACCGGCAAACAAGCGAAGGACAACAAATTGCCTTCGATCAAAATTCACGAGGAAGAAGAATTGAATGCTAGACACAAGCAGACGCAAACACCGAGGAACATACCTTACGATGATATAGATCCTATATTGACAGATACTGCGCATATAGGTAGGTCTCTTTTCTTTTTTTTTTTTTCGTTTCTCTTTTCTTGCTTAGAATTCGACATTGTCGCGTTATTAAAAGTATCGAATGATCGGATCGATCAAAAATAAACGAACGAAACGAGCATCAACTTCTGACCAAGTTGTTCGATATAAGCAAAGATGTAAAAGAAAAATATTTTGAAATTATGCTTGAATAACAAGTATTATATATTGATCTACAAATTTGATACATTTGATAACATTGAGACTTAAAAGATTAAATAATATTCGAATAACGATTATACGCAATTTTAATATTTATTTTTCTTTTTTTATTTTTTATTCTAGATATATGAAATTTTTATTTCTAAATCTAAGTTCCATCTTTTCTTTCTATTATAAAGAAACAAATTATTCAAATAGCTTATTTTAATAATTTTTATATTGCACATTATCTGAGGATATTTATATTGATTTTTATTGAAATTATTTGAACAAATAATTTATCTCTCAAACAAGATTTTAAAATTTATTCGCTCTTTGTTAATTATATTTCTTATATGAAAACCGGCCAATTTTTCCATTCCATACATTTGATCGCGTTCTGATATGTGTGCAGGTAAGTGGGCCTACGAATTTCTAACGTTGGGCGAACCTATCACGAACGATCTTGGGACCAAAATTATAATCGAGTATTTAAAGAGTAAGATGGATGCGAAAGGCTGGGTTTTCATCGATTATCCAAACTCGTATGATCAAATGTCGTGGTTGGAGACGACATTGGTAGGTACAAGTCCACCTCCTAACCCAAAAGAGCTCGAAATCAAGGACATTAACGTTGAAGACATCGAGATAATAAAACCGAGAATCATTTTCGAGGACAAATCTGATCCATACGTAATGCAAAGGTTAATAATAAACGAAATGAATTTCATTTTCATTCCAATTTCATTCGAAAAATTTACTGATTTACTGTTTGTCAAACTCGATGAAACTTATCTTGTCAAATTTTGGTACAGTGAGCGATATTAACATGAAATTTATATATTCTAACAATTCTATGTCATTTGAAATAAATTTTATCTATTAATAACATTAGGATGAACTTGGAAAAAAAGCTCTTTCCTCGTCGATTTTAATGACGAAATATGTTTTAAACGGTATCGTTACTTCTTTCTCATTTAAAAAATTATTGGCATTGTATCATTGAATTCTATTTATTCATATGCATCTGATATTATATGCAAATGATAGTTACGTAGAAGAAATATTATATCAGTTAAATAGACAATATAATATAATAGTTTGTTTTTAATAATATTAATAAATATTAAAAACTTATTGAGAATTAAAAAAATTATTTGCCGATAAAAAATATATTTTAAACAAGCTCATAAAATCAATGAAAATAATAATTTTTATTTACCGTATCTCAAAAAATTTATTTGAAAAACTTAAATTTCAATATAGCTTAAATAT
>NW_006263842.1:325803-342705 GCF_000469605.1 Apis dorsata | reverse complement strand
AAAAAAAAAAAAAAAAAAAAAAAAAAAAAAAAAAAAATAGCACAAAGAAACTATAGCTCTATATTTTATTCCTATTTATTTATCCTAACACGCGTTCGATAAAATAGGGATCTATAAAAATTGATCTTTTGCTGAATCCTATAACGAAACTTTTCTCGTTCACGATTTTACAGACATTCGAAAATATTACCAAGTTCAATTTTGGATCAAATTTACGAATATAGAGACACATTCGTAACGCTTTTCATTCGAATGAAGCAACAACCAAGGGACTTCGAGAAAGATCATCGAACGTACGAGAAGATAGACGAGCAAACGTCACCTGTAGACAGTTTTTACGCGTTTCACAAGATCGCTCACGTCTTTCATTACTCGAGCTTCGATCTGCCCACTTTGAAGAAATTGGCCAGGCTCATACTCGGACAGCCCAGGAAGGTGTCCAAAGAATTATTTGGGGACGTTTTGGAGATCTTGAAAAAAGATCCAAAGCGTCTCCCGATCACGAAGGAGGCCGTTGTTCGACGCCTCGTTACCGACGAGGAGTTCGCAGAGCTCGAGCTTATCAAAGACATGGAGGAGGAGGAGGAGGAGGAGGAGGAGATGAAGCACGAGATCGTGTCTGAGGAATTTCAACTGGAATTCGATTTGAAGCCACCGAAACCTGGCGAACCGAACTGGCAATGGGTCAATTTTCCCCTTCCCTCGGTGTTGTTGCAGAACATGGCCAAACTGTGGGAGATCTTGGAGGACATCTATATGGAGGAAGTGAAGGAGTTACTGTACCTCAAGAGCGTTCACTCGTCGAACATTATTCCGTACACGAGTTTTCTGCATAAAAACGCGATGGAATTTATAAAACGACCGGATCACAAGCAGGACATGATATACGAGTTTCAGCAAGCGTTCAACTCGATCGATATGGATGCGCGGAAAGAGGTGGACGTGAAATGCGAGCTGCATCGTCGCGTGGCCGATTTCCAGGTAGAGTTGTTGGGATTATAAAATAGGTTTGATGCGTCGACGAAAATCGACTTTTCGAATTCAAAATTTAATCAATCCTTTATCTTTAACATTAGACTCTATATTTGGCTAAAATTCTTTACTCGTTGCTATTATATTTGAGCATAAATAAAGCAAATGTCTATTCGAGCTATGTTTCTTTTTAGAGATTTTATGATTTATATATTATTCGTTTACTTATTGAATTAGTCAAAAATAAAATTTTAAAGAAATAAAAATATTCAAAATTATATGGCATCTTCTAATTTTGCAATGAATATGACAATGAATTCAGATTGGATTAAAGCTAACACTTTGTATAAAATTTAATTAATTCATTAATTTTGCTTTCTTTAAAAGTCTTTAAAATTGAGTCTTTATACGATATTAATTTGAAACGATTTTAATGATGCAATAATTAAGCACATTTGTAATTCATATCTTATTATAACTCGAGAATCATAATGCAAGAAAGATATATCTAAATATTTGTATTAATAAATCCTCTCTAGTACTGACTCAATTCTCCTCAATTCCCAATTTAATTCGCTTATAATTGAAAGCTTATAGTTGAATCACAACGAATCACAATGAAGATGATTTAAGGTGATTTAAGGTCAATGTTATTCTTTAAAAAAAAAAAAAAATAAAAGTATCTCTTCATAAAATTCTTAAATTTCCATCTCATCATCACGAAACAGAGATCAGCTCATGCATCATGTGGAACATGTTTCGTTTACTTCTCTTCTCATGTTTCGATTTTAATTCCAGGCCGACCTCTGGGAAATTTGCGACGATAGAAGACACGTCGCCGAAGAGGAACGGAAGCGATACGTGAGCTTCGAGTGGGCTATACAAGAGGCGGTGATCCTCTACGATATTTTCATCGGTCTCATTCAAACCGAGATAGACCGGTGCATCGACACCCAACACCTGCTGCAAGATTACTACATAGGGATGTTGAAGAAACCGTTGCGAGAGTTGGGCGTCCCGAAGGTCATCCTTAACAAGATCGACGTGGGGACGAGAGAGTTTGACGAGGAGGAAAACGAAGAGGAATCGCCGATCTACGAGGAGAACTTGACCGATCGAAAGAAAAAGGAACGACCGAAATTCAAACCTGAATCGCAGGGGCAGAACAACCCACCTCCAATCGCCATCTGTCGGTTCGACATCCAAAAGGAGATCAACCAAGTGTTGCTTGACAGGAACAAAATGATCGTGAACGTCGAGGACACCTGTATGTTTAAGGGGCTGATGAAGAATATCGTTTACGTGAGGGAGATCCTGGACTCGTTGCATATGACGGTCCAGGAGACGATTAAAAGGGAACAAACGGCGTTCAAGGGGAAAGATTTATTTTTTAGCGATTCTATGGAGTCGATAAGTAATACAGAGAAAGTAACGTCGAGGATACAGGATTTGTTCTTGGAATGGCGATACGTGAGTGATTACGAGATCATAAGAGTTCGGCAGAAACTCGAGTCGATAAAGAACGTGGCACGGTTGGATTTCGATTTTCTGATAGACACGATGCAGAGGACGTTTCACGGGATTTATGATGCTATTATAGACAGGTTTGTTTTTCTTTTTTTTTTTTTATCAATTATCGTTAGTAGCAACAATTGTTCTGAACCAATAGGGAGTAAAGATCATTCAAATAAGAGAATTTTTGTTTATTTATAAATCTTAATATAAAGAGGAATCTTGCAAATAATTTTTGATTTCATTCTTCTGTTTTTTAACAAATTTCAAAAGTTAGATTTTTGTTCCATGTTTCAAGTTTATGAATTGTTCTAAACCAATAGGGAATGAAGATCGTTCAAACAAGAGAATTTTCGTTTATTTACAAATCTTAATATAAAGAGGAATCTTGCAAATAATTTTTGATTTCATTCTTCTGTTTTTTAACAAATTTCAAAAGTTAGATTTTTGTTCCATGTTTCAAGTTTATGAATTGTTCTAAACCAATAGGGAATAAAGATTATTCAAACAAGAAAATTTTCGTTTATTTACAAATTTTAACAGAAAGAGGAATCTTGCAAATAATTTTTAATTTCATCCTTCCTATTTTTTAACGAATTTCGAAAGTTGGATTTTTATTTCATGTTTCAAGTTTATGAATTGTTTTGAAACAATAGGAAATGAAGATCGTTCAAACAAGAAAATTTTCATTTATTTACAAATCTTAATATAAAGAGGAATCTTGCAAATAATTTTTAATTTCATTCTTTCTGTTTTTTAACGAATTTTGAAAGTAGATTTAGATTTTTCTTCCATGTTTCAAATTTATGAATTTTCACGCTAATACACAATTTATTAGAAAAATCTTCTGATTCATTTCATTCTGTTTCAACAATTTCTCGAACGATAAAAAAATTCTTTTTTTATCATTATGACATATTTTAAGTAAAGTATAACACATGCTTAATCTATATATTTTTTAATTCAAACACGCGCGTCTAGGTATTGGCAGGAGATGAAGAGCGTGAACGAAATGATAAACGTGTTCTGTTTCGCGATCGAGGAGGGTAAAATGCTCGAGAAGGAGATAGAGTTGAAGGGCGACAAGTTCATCATTAAATCGAACGTGTACGTGGTGAAAGTGAGGCCTGAAAAGCCGAAAAAACTGAAAGAGCATCCGTCTATACGATTCCGTATAACCAAGCTCAGCCGGTTGATGGACATGTTCAAGCGAGTGGCTCCAATCGGGATCATGTGCGAGCGCACCCTCGTTTACATTCTTCAAGACATGGTCTGTCACAAGGAGGGCGAACCAATGATGCTTCCATGCAGATGGTATGACCTTTATCCGGAAGATATCTCCAATTTGATCCACAAAATCTTCAAATCCGTGAATTATATCGATTGGCGAGAATTCCTTATTTACGCGATGGATATCCCCTATCCCACTTGCCGGGAAATCTTGATCACGAGGGATCGTTTACGGATTCAGGATTACGAATTGAAAGAAGTCGTGACTTTAGCCCAGTACCAGAGGACGTCGTTTTGGTTTTTCGAGAGCACGGAAAACTTGATCAATTTGACTCATCTTCGAGAGGAGATTGATAAAATGGACATGTACGAGGAGGAATTTTATCACTTCGGCGTTGATAAAATTTCTATACTTTCGAAAGGCATACAGAGGGCATACATTATGCCGCATACACTGAAGGCGTCGTGTCTGGATCCCGAGATGGCGCTCAGGCGAATATTGGCCAAAGACTTGCTCGGTCAAATGTACATGATCGATTGTGAGTTGATTAATTACACGGCGCTGCTGTTGGCTTTTTGCAAGGACAAGAATCCACGGAATGGATTCGCCATGGCGCTCGCTCTCGCCATAGGGAATCCTGTGTGCACCGATATGGAAGAGGGAGAGAAATACGTGAAGGAACTTTTACAGCAGAAACAATTGGCCCATGATCTGGGCACTACTCTTCTTAAGATTGAAGAGGCTGTCAAGGTAGGTGTGATTTTTTAGGAACGAAGGCGCTCGAAATCTCGAAACAATTTTGTTAGAAGTGCACAGAGATGAGGAGAAATCGTAGCTGTTAAAAGTTAAAAATAGAAAGTTTGAACAAATTGAATATTATCAAATTTAATATTGTTAAATTCAGGATAAGATCAATATCATTAATATTATCAATAATTAATTTAATTGAAAAAAAATGGATTAATAAAATAACAATGGAAATTACTGTTCAAATAATTTCAATATTATGATTTTTTAATAAAAATAAAATTGAAAGTTTATTTAAAAATAAATCTAAAATTATATAAATAATTAATGTTAAAATTATAATAATAATTATTATTACTAAATTATGAAGTGAAATTAGATTATCAGCATAAAATAAATTAGATTCTTAAAATATAAATATAATATAATATAGAATAATTATAGAAATTATACGAACAGATGTTATTCGAATATTTTAAATAAAGTTATTACTTACAGTAATTTTATTTTAAATAATTAATTTTTTAACTTTTTCTACAAAAATATTCGATATTCGGATCGAGAATTGTTCGGGTCAATTCGGATCAGATCGGGTTAGATCGAGAATTATTCGTGTCAGCTCGGATCAGTTTGGATTTTCGAAAATATCTTCTGATCAGAATTAACAGGCTGAAAAATTAATTAATTAAAATTTCCAAAAATTAAAAATTA
Organism: Apis dorsata; assembly: GCF_000469605.1. Classification (NCBI taxonomy): domain Eukaryota; kingdom Metazoa; phylum Arthropoda; class Insecta; order Hymenoptera; family Apidae; genus Apis; species Apis dorsata. The sequence continues at coordinate 337,532 of NW_006263842.1, read as the reverse complement.
TTTTAAGTAATAATTTTATTTATTAAAATGCTCGAATAACATTTATTATATAACTGTTTTGAATAATAAATTATTCAAATAATTTATTCTTAACTTTAATCGTCAAAATTTTGTTCGTGAATATAAAAATTTTGAGAATTTCGATCATGATTCGCGATAAGTTTTGTTAAACGCTCAGTTGTTTGCAAATATTTTTATTTAACAAAATTTATCTCGAAATACAATTTTAATTTCTCGAAATTTCGGAAATCTTATGTATGTATCATGAAATATTTTCAAGAATTAAAAAACATTTTTGATTCAATTAAGTGAACTTTATAACTATTAATATTATAAGTTGACATATAATGAAAGATAATTTGGAAAGTTGATTTTAAAGATCAAAATAAACACAAAAGTTAGATTATGGTGGATTATTTATTAAGTTGTAAATAATTAAAATATCATGTTAGATGAAATAAGACGGAAATAGAGTGAGATCATATATTACATTAATATTGTTTGCTGATTTTTTTTTATTAATTTGATAAATTTTTATTTAGTAATTTATAGAAAGTAAATTAAAAATTACATTATATAATATTACAACTAATATTAGAAACCATGAAAAGCAAAATAAAATTTTATATATTTAATATCATTGCCGTTAAGCTAACTATTTACAAACCTAAGTTTCAGGAATTTAAAAAATTTACTGAAATTTAAAAGTTTCGGGATTTTATTTTAAATTTAAATTTTCAAATCGAAGTTTTACGAATCAAATTTTTAATTCCATCTAATCATTTTCTTTTTAAATTTACCATCTTTTTATTTCATATACATCTCAGTTATAAGCAATTATATATTGTTAATAAATAAATAAATAATAAAATTTCAATGATATTTCCTCACTAATGCGTTTCAGGTAGCAAAGCTGCTAATCAATTATATCCTAAATAAAGTCGAAAAGATAATCGAACGGAGAGATTTGTATTGCGACGAAGAAAGTCCTCCATCCTTCAAATTTTTCGATGAACCTATCGATCCTGAGGGCGAGGAAATAGAGGCATTTGAGGATAATGAGATAGAAGACGAGATAGAGACCCCGCCTGAACTCTCGGAACTGATCATTTATTGGATCTCTCTCGACCTTTGTCTCGTAAGAAATTTAATCTCTTTGCATATATGAAAAATGATAACATCGATCTTCATTAAAATTTTTGTTATATATAAGATTTAATATATAATTTTAATAATCTTAATGTTGAATTCGAATGCAATACAATCTGTTTGTTTCTATCGCGCTTGATTTTTAAATAATGCATGCTTTAATATTTTATATAATAGCATAATAGCGATTGTTAATATATGTATGAAATATTTTTTCGATGAATCAATTTTAGAAATCAAAATAACTAGAAAAGTTGGTATACACAAATAAAAGTTAATGTTTATTTGAATGATTGTTAAAAATAATGATTTTTTCAGTTATCATATGAATATAATGTAATTTCAATGATGTAAGAAAAAAATTAAAAAGAAAAGATATTTCTAAATTCTAAATGTTAAATATATTTTTAAAATTATATTTTTAAAATTTTTTTAAGGGTTTATTCTTTGAATATTGACTAAAAATAAAATTGGTAAAAGAATCGAAAAGTAAAAGATTTTAATATATATAAACAAAATTATGCAATTTTGAAGTTCAACAATTTTTAATGATTAATGATGAAAAATATAATTATTATATATAAAAACTAAATAAAATTCTATTACAAATTAGAATTCAGCATTAAAAATAAATAATATTATATATAAATAGTATATAAATATTGTAATATAAATATTCTATGGAATATAAATCTTATTTATCACTATAATTATTGAAAAAAATGAAACATCTCACTCAATTTCAATAATCTTGACTACATCAAAATACTAATGAAAAAATATTTTTTTTATTAGTATAATATTTTTTAACCAACATATTATATGTATTCTTTTTACACTCAATTTTGCATATAAGCAACATATCAATTTAATTGTTAAATAAATAAATAATGTATACAATGACTACAAAAAATATTTGTACATATATATATTTTCTGACAAAATGTTTTTAATCATATTTTCTATATTTCGTTATTATTAAATTTTTATAGTTATATAAAAACAATATTAAAATACATGAAATATAATATAATTTAACTATTTTGTAATAACTAATTGGCTATCAAGTAAATGAATTTAAGTTTAATTCGAATTAATTGATCTTGGCTTGATCTAACCAAAATTAAATATAATATAATCAATCTAGAATGTACAATATATATTTAATTACATGTAATTGTGTATAATGCTAAGAATAAAACTTAAATGTTGTAAATCCCATCTAATCTATATTTTACTTAAACTTATTCAAACTTTTAAAAAATATATAATATTAAATATTTAATGTTAAAAGTATTTTGATATTATGCAATTTTAATTGATGTTTGAATTAGATTTAAATAACAAACAATAAGATAATTATAATTCAAATTAAGAATTATACTGTATTGTCATTATTTAAAATTAGGAATATTTTAATACATAATATTAATACATGTTGATAGTTAGAAGTTTAAATAGATTACAAATACTGACAAATGTTATTTATTTTATCTGTTGGTTCTTTCTAGCCGAAAGATTGAATTAAAAAAAAAAATGACACATACATAAGCTAAATCTATTCCAAATTTAATCTAAATAATAATTCAAATCTAATCTAAAGCTAACTAACTTAAATCTATTTTAAATCTAACCCAATTCTGAAGTAGTCCAAATTTTGGCTCTAATTTAAATTTATTTCAAACAATTCAATATTATATATTTAATCCAAACCTAAATATCCAAATCTAAATATTAGAAATACATATATATATGAAATATATTTTTTATTAATATCTCAGAAGATAAGATCGTGCACTTATATTTATGTACAAGAAAAAGTAGTTCAGAATAATAATCAAACTTTTAGAAATTGGTGAGATTCTCCCTCTATTCATTTTTTTGAATATATGATTATTGAAAAAATAATGGTTAATAAAAATTAATAAAAAAATATTAATTTTTTTCGTTTCTATTATTTCAGACAGTACTGGCTGCAGCTTTACCATGGTATCTATTGCTACAGCCAGATTTTATCAGCCCATATCCATCAATACATGAAAAATTAGCTAGCGTATTTGAAGAATTAAGAGACAAGGAGCTTAATCACGAGAAGAATATCGTTTTGGCGCATCGGTTTTTAAATCATGAATTCATGAATCGATTGTTAGCCAATGTTTCCAAATTTACCATTAAGGATATGAAAAGCATTGTTGAGGAAGTTATTCAAGAAAGGGAAAATGCAAAAATTCAACAAAATGCGAAATCTTCGTAAAAAAAAAACTTTATTTTAGATATCTTCTATATTCTATTAGATATCTATATCTATTTTATTTAAACTAAAAAGAGTAAATGGCCCATTGAAATTCATTTAATAATTATTTAAATAATTTGAAAATAGTTCTTAATCATTTTTGCATTATATTTCTGAACGGATGATTATTAATTATTTTTCTATATTTGTTATATTTTCTGAAAAAAGTGTTAAAAAAATAATATAAATAAAAGAATAATTGAAATATAAAAAAAAAAATCTTTGTCATATTCATTGGAAACATTTATAATATAAAAATATAATATAAAATATTTTTGGCACTTATAACGTTTTTTTCCTTAATGCAATGAAAGTTTTATCTACTTTATTAGTTTAACTATTGTTTTTATTAGCACAAATATAATTAACGTTTACGTTGTTTAAAGAACGATTTTAATAAATATTTTCTTATCTTAAAAAAAGTTAAGTTCTTCATCTTAAAAAAATTATTGATGTCAATGATTTATATAATTAAATAAAAAATTGAACTTTATTTTAATATATATAAGTATATGTATTTAATTATTTTGTTCTTTTTAAAAAAAATTTTTAAAAAATATTATTGATTTTACGATGACTGGACCGTTTATCCTGTATAATTTCTAAAAAAAGAAAAAATATTCGATGAAACGAAACGTGTTGGAATTAGGAGGAAGCTTTAACAGATTTATTATTTCGATACATTACGAGCGTAACTTGTGAAAAAGTTCTAAATCCTTCAATAAATTTCAAAGATATCGTGTATCGCGTACACGAGGATCTTTCTGCTTATAATCCTTTTTTATTTTTCGTTTCTCCTCGATATTGTTCAAATTAACAAGAGATATCGAACGAATGATCCTCGTGTTCGACTATCTTAATATCTTAATACTTTAATATTTCGGTATAAGCGACAGATTATTATAATCGTGTCCGTATATACAATCGTATAAACACTTAAATATCACCTGTTTACGCTACTCTCTTCGTTTCAATCGTCGTGCCTTTTGTAAATTTACGCATAAAGAGAAAATTGCGCATAGCAACCAAACATGGATTAAACGTTCAACGAATAAAAATTTGTATTTATCTTTATAATTATCAACGTATTTGCCTACGAAAATATTTATTTTCTTACGATATGCTGATATCGCCACCCGAGGCGAGTATAAAATTCATCGCTCAACGAAGAATCATTTAGAGCAGTGTTTCCCAAAGTGATTTTGAGACACGATCTCTTTTCATAACAACTAAATAAATTGCGATTTTTTTCTTAATTACCAAAAAAATTAAAAATATATTATTATTAACAAGATAATATAACATTTTATTTTTAGAGATGAATCGTACGCACACACACACAAGGTCCAATAAAAATATCAGTGAAGTATTAAACATCTGTGTTATAACAAATATAAAATATTTCATATTTATATATTGAGAGATGAAAATCATAGTGAAATAAGCTAATAAAAAATGAAATATTATATATTTTATAATATAAATTATTTTTAAATCACTAGATACACAAAACCAATAGCAGAATTGAGAAATATGAAAAATATATAGAATTTACAGAATGTCAGTTTTTGAAAATATAATATATTGTATATGTGATTTACACCATTATGATTTAAAATATCATATGATCATGATGAGTTTTTAATAATTTTGTGTCCACATGATTAATTGTGTAATTTATTCATGTAATTTATTGTATTTTCATAAATATATTGAAATAAATAAATATTGAAAATTTTTATTATGAAATTTTTTATGTAAATAATTATATAAAATTTACAAATTGGGAAACACTGATTTAGAGGGAACAACGATCGAAACAAAATAGAAAATAGTAGTAGCTAGCACCAATAATTGTAGTATAAGTAGTAATAGTAATAGTAATAATAGTAATAGCAGCAGCAGTAGTATAAATAGTAGTAATAATAGTAGTAAGTATAGTAGAATAGTAGTAGTAATAGTAATAACAATAATGATAATAATCATTAATAAAAAAAAATTTTCGTTTGTAACGAATTGATTAATTTCATCGACGTATCCCGGCATCTTTAAATCTTCCGCTTGTTTATCTTAATCGTTTATTGTTAATATATTATCGATTATTCGATAATGGTAATATCTGGTAGAATTCTTATTATAAAGAAATCTCTTCGACTTGCGATGTTTATTTATATCATTCTTCTTTAAATTTCATCAATTTTAATGAGCTTGTTCAATATACAGTGAGTACATTTGTTTAAAAATAGCGTTATTGAATCGATTATTTTTTAATAAATTGAAATACTCATATTAGTCAATATTATACATAGAAATATAAATTTCATTTATTTAATGCACATAGTTTTTTGCATAATAAATTAAATAATAAAATTTAATATTATAAAAATATTCGAATAATGAATAAGTTATATAAATTTTATATTTATGTTTACAAATATTATATATTGGTTAAAAATTTAATCAATAATTTATTACAACGAGGCAATTATTGTATTCCAATATTTTTGTGATTTTAAATTTTATTGCTTAAATTGTATAAAAATTACATGTTTATTAATCCTCTATAAACAACCTGAGTTGTTAAGAATAGAGAGAAAATTTTAAATAAAATTTTTTTTTCTTAAATGAAACTGAAAAATTTTCTTTTAAAAAATTTAATGATTATTTGTACTAAATTAAAGAGTTTAATAAATATATCAAATTTTTTCGAAATTTATAAAAAAACAGGCTCGATTAAAAATTTATGAAGTTAAAAAAAAATATAGTTGTCTATGCAAGATTAGATTAAAATTTTTATTTCTATTAATTTTGAAGAACTAATATTATAAAAACAATCAATTTAATAACACTATTAGAAATATATATATATGGAGCAATAATTTCTTGCATACTATGGTGTCTGAATATAAATGCAAGTCACTGTAATAAGAACATGGTAGAGGGAAGAGCGTTCGATATTTGATAACCATGAAAACGAGCAATGTCGATCACTTCACTAGAGTAACACCGCTTGAAACTTGATCAGTAGGAGCAACGATTAAAGGATATACTTACCGAGTGTATAAAGGACCGTATGTGTGTGTGCGCGTGTATGTATTAATTTCCGAAACTTGTTCTTCTAATATCCAATATTTTATTCTATCGACGTGAGATAGCACGCAAAGAATATATTTAAATATGTTAACGTCATTCTATCATGTTCGTCCTCGTATTTGGTTTCGTGAGATTTCTGACTTCATAAGGAAAGTGCATTATTCACAGCCCGTACTTTTATTTCTTAATCTTTTAAACAATCGAATCTAAATGATCGAACGTGACATAACGCGATCCAACCGCGTATTTTATGTTATGTATGATATGTTTATGTGTCTTCATTCGACTAAAATACTATATAATGATTTGCATCCTGATCGAAACTGTCAAACATATCACCAATCAAAAATTTGAAATTATTTAAATTACATGAAATCGTTTCTTTTTTCATTCTATTTTTTTCTAATGTTGCTATTAATTGGAAATTAAAATAACAAATATGAATAATTTGATTTATTTAAATCTATTTTCGATGAAAAAATTTTCTAACCTATTTATTTCTTAAATGCTTGAAGTTTATGGAACATGTTAATCATTTCAAACTTTTGATAATGTTGCTTTTAACAAACATAAAAGAAGATAAATATCAATTTTTTATTTTTTTTTTATTTATTTATAATTTTTGAGCAGGATGCAACACATTTTACATGTTTCTTTTTCTTTCTCTTCCATTTCTTCTTTTTCCTTTTACTTGGCAATTATTTTTATATTGAAATTTGAAAAACGAGATCTTAACAGTTTGAAAAATTTATAAATCACATTTCTTTTGTGCCGTTTTGTTGATCAATTATGCATGATCGCATGTTCTCAAGCTCGCGAATCGGTTTGGTCATCGTGTGTATGTGTCGTGTGTATGTGTGCATAATGTGTATATGTATATATGACGTGTGTGTGAAGTGTAAATGTGTTAGGTTTCAAGATATTTCGAAGAAACCTATATAAAGTGCTAACGACAAGTGCTCTCGAACACGCGGGGTTCCAACATTAGTTCACGTTACACGCTTAAGTACCGTTTCCGTTGCACGTCCGTCTACACGATTACGCAAGCCCCTACTACAGAAATAAACTTTTCGCGACATAATTAACCAGCGTAACCTAATAATTAATCTCCCGTCTATATGAATCTTACGAAAATAAGCTTCCTTTGGTTCGTGCTCGAAATCATTTTGCCCTCTATAGTTAAGATAGTTTATCTTACAATTTTTTCTTTTAAGATATGTTAAAATATACGAAGTTTCAAAGTTTTTTTTATTTTTTATGTAAATATTTTAGAAAATATAAAATTTTTAAAAATATTTTTTTATTACTGTATTAAAAAATTTTTGTATAAATTATTGTAAAAATTATTGTATAAAAAAAAAAATAAATAAAATGATAAAAATTTCTTTAAATTTCTCGAAATATTAGATAAGTGATTTTAACTAAAGAGGGCAGCATTATTCGTGATTTCTTTCTATTTTGAACGATTAAAACATGTTATTGATTAAGGTAGAATTTCTTTTTTATTTTTTATCATTCGTTGCAAGTCACAAATATTTGTTATGAATTTGAAATGTGGTTCTATAGCTTTTTTTATGAACAAACTTTTTATGTGATATCGAATATTGATAATAATAATCGTTAAGTGGTACTTGAACCGTACTGTATCAAGTCTATAAAAGCGAAAATATGAGCTTCGAGATAAATTATATCGAGTAAATTAAATATCTGATCACTTGAAATTAGAGATTCAATTTTGCAATAATTGTAAAGTGAACAAAATGTTTATTTTTTGATGCATTTTCATTAGGTTGGTGAGAAAGTTATGTTTTTGATGTTAAGACAAGCAATTTTAAATAGCTCATAATATTGTTTATAATAATTAATTTATAAGCATGAAATGCTAAATTAAATAATAAATAAAATATTTTTGAAACGTCAATGAAAAATTTATATTAATTTTTAATTTCTTTATAAATGATATATTATTTATTGTATTATATATATATATATATATTCTCTATTTCAACCCGAGCATAGAAATAAATGCAAATTAATACTATTCTAGTAATTAAAAATAAAATAAGACAATTTTTATTTTTAATCGTTCAAATAAAAAAAATACAAATTTAAAAAAAATAAAAAAAATACAAATTTAAAAAAAGTTTTTGAGAAAAATATTTTTTTAAAATAAATTGAAAGTTAAATATAAGTACATGTCAATATCAAATTTGATTGAATTTCAAATTACAAAATAATATCATTTAATAAAATTAATAAAATAAAATTATCAATATACATAAATTTTTTATAAATATTTTGGAAAATACAAAAGAAAAAAAAATAGAAAATAACACTTATTAATAAACCACATAACAATTTTATAATATTTATACAAAATTCCAATGATTTAAAAACTATGGATATGTAATCAATAATAATTATAGTAAATTGATTTATTCTTGTACTCACAAAATTAACACTACTTTTTCACCAACCCAATTATCTTTTCGCAAATCACAATTAAAACGATGCCATGTCGGGATGTCGAAAATAAAAAATTAATATAATATATTTCTGTTCAATAGGAAAAATAGCGCAAACTATTACAGTACTCGAAGGAAGCCAACTACGATTGTGGGCTGAAACGTCGGTTACAAAGCTGTCCTAGATATGCGGCGTTTAACCGGAAACTCGGACTGCCACTGTTTCACGTTGTAACACGACCGAGGAAGCCTCGAGCTGCTATAGTTCAGTTCGTACGTATGTACATAGGTGTGTACATATAGATATACAAATGTACTAATTATGATAGCAGAATACAGAAAAGGATTGGCAAAGTTTTTTCTGCCATTTCTCTTTACACGTTCGTTTTCTTTTTTTACTTGTCTCTTGATCACGCGCAGCATATACACACATATATACACGCATATACACATAACACGCGATACATGCATACACGCATCACTCTCCTTTGGCACGTTAGCTCATATGCTACGTTTTACATGATTTTTAGCCTATCGTTGCGATAAAAAAATACAAGGAATAAAAATATATCACGTAACAACGTCTCTCTCGTTCGTCATCGACGAAATCACGAGAGAAACAACTCGTCAGTATCCTAAAGCGGCTGGAACGCCGTCTTCTTTCGACATTTTCACAAGTTCTTGGAACTCGAAGGAAAAATGTTGTTTCCTTTTTTTGCATGTTATTTTTCTTCCTTTCTTTGAAAAATTCTCTGCAACGTTGCGAATGCGATACGTACAGTGTAAACCTTCATTTTACATCACGATATTTCGCGTTAAGAATCGAAAGGGTTTTTTTAAGCTATTTCGATCTCTTCGGTTCGTTATCCGATCCAAGATAGCCATCAGCTAGGTTGCGGAGGTGTCAACTTCACCAAGAGCCACGTATACAATTTTGGTTTTTGTTTATCGATCAGCTCGTATTGAAGATTGCTCAGCCCATCCGTAGCGAATCTTTTTTTACCTGTTTTTAGATACTCGTATCTGTGAAAATTGAAAAATTTAAAAATAAAAAATTATATTTGCATATAACAAAAAATGATTATATTTCATTTTAAGGGATAGAAAATTTCTTATTTATTTTTATGTTCATTTATTATATTCAATGAATCAAGTTTGAAAATATTTTCAATTTCAGGAATCCATCATATTAGTAGTGTATTAATAATTATAGAAATTATATTTTATGAATTACTTTGATCGCCATTGATCGATATAATATCTATCGATATATCTATTTAATTGTTTCAATTTTAATTGTGCATTAGATTTTGAGATTTACTTTGAATTATAATATTTAAAGATTTTTTTTCTAATTCTATCTTCTAACTTCTATCTCTTAAATTAATCTTTCTAAAATTATTCTCTTAAATTCTCTTAAATTAAATTAATTCTCTTAAATTCATTCTATAATCATATGTGTATTAATTATTTTGTAATTAACAACATTATGAAAAATAATATAAAATATAATAATATAAAAAATAAGGAGATATTAGAAAAAATGAGCAAAAATTGAACAGATTATGGAATCATGGCAGTCAAAATAATTATACCAATATCGAATCTCATTATAGATATAAAATATTACAATATTATTAACAATATTAATTGATAATATTCGTTATTTTTATTAATAAATATATATTTTTATTATAAATATTCATTAAAATAAGTATTGGTGAATTTCGATCGATGAAATCAGTGATATTATTTCAATACGATTCTTAATTCACATACGCATAACTCTTAAACTTATAAATTCTGAAAAAGCTTTTTTCCAGACTATATTCATCAAATGTTTTTAATTATCATTAAAAAACAACTAAAAATAAAGATAAAAAATGTTGTGTCTCTTAAAACAAAAGTTTAGGAAATACAAAATGACTGAATAATTCACCTCTTTGGATTAGCCCTTTCCTTCTTGTGCGTAAGCATTTTATACCGTGCCACATTCGCCGGATATCGAGAGATATGAAGACCGTGCGCTTTGATTCGGTTCGCCATGTCGTCGTCCTCGCCACCCCAACCCCAGAATACATTGCTGAATCCGTTCACCAGTCGAAACTGTTCGCGTGACACTGCTGATACGCCGCCAAATAAATCGGCATATGGTAACCTATATAAAACAATAATGATGGTATGTATATTCGTAGTCATTTTCAAATGAGAATGAATTTGCAATTTTGCTATTATTAAGGATTTATAGATAAAAGCTGTGTCCAATAGGAATATTATTTCAACATTTTATTAGCTTGAAACTTATCAATTATTAGAATTATTGAAAAGCTATAATGCAATTACTTTTGATACTTTTTTTATTTTTATATATTTTAATATGATTATTTATATATATTAATATGATTAATATTATTAAATTGAATATATATATATATGTATATTTTTTTAAATAAAATTATTTAATTTATGATTTTTTCATAAGAGATTAGTGAAAGAACTAAAAAAATATCGAATCAATAAAAGTAAAAATAAGAAAATTCTATATCTTACAATATAAAATATATATTAATATATGTTTTAAATAAAAATCTTTTAAATTATAAAAATAAATCAAATTTAAAATCAACTTAATAATTTCTTAAATATTTTTATTTTTTATTCTATAAATAATATAAATTTAATAATAAGTGAAACTTTTTATGTCTATATTTAGAATTTTTAGAAACAAT
>NW_006263842.1:319872-325469 GCF_000469605.1 Apis dorsata | reverse complement strand
TGAATTTTGATGCATTTTAATGTATCTTCTAATTTATTTTATCTATAATATAATTATTTTTATTATATAACTAATTAATAATAAAATATAAAATTTTCGTCTTTTTTAATAAATTTTTCACTGATATTGATGTATACATGTAATTTATTTGAACATAAATAAAAGAAAGATCAAATGATCTTGATAAAAAAAAAAAATAAATTTAAATATATCTCTCTTAAAAACTTATACGTGTTTCTTTTTTTATTTCAAATGTGAATCATATAATAAAGTAATACAGCAACAATAATTATATAATTCAAAATTGTGAAAATTTTAAAATTTTGAAAACAATCTTAGTTGAAATTAATTGAATCAATTATTGATTCAATATCTCACCTATAATTGAATTTATCCACTGCGACAGACATGTGCCTCGGTTGTTCCGGACACGTGTACAGATTTCTATCATTTTCAGGAAGTAGGTCGACATCGTGAAAAATGAAGCAGTCGAAAGGTCGTTCCTTCAAGGCTTCCACGTATCCTACGTTCATGAGCATCGCGCGATTGAAAGCGTCACTACCTGGAAAACAAACAAAGTTACTCGATCGATCGTCGGTAAAGGTAAAGTAGAGAATTTTGAATGAATTTCAGACGAATATCATGAATTTTTTTTCGTGATATATATTTTATTTACTTCTTGTGTATCTTAGAATAGAGGACACGGTTGAAAACTAAGCGTACCTCGATCAAAAGTTTCGTATCTTATCTCTTTACAGGGAGCCTCGAGGAGACTCGAGAAACTGGCAGAAAAAGTAGGCCGTAAGCTCTATCTTCAACTACACTCGTTTCACTATTCTTTCAACAATTTGCAAATGCACGCAAGCAAGCAAAATCATTGATATACACATATTCAATATTTTATATGTATATTCCTTTATCAATATCTCGACATCTTTACACAAATTTTAAGACATAAGAGTTTTAATTTGTAGGTCATGATTTTCAAGGATGTTGATAATTTCGTTTGAAATCGAGGATTTTTCTAATAAAGGGACTTATTTTAGTAAATCGTTTTTAATTAATTAGTTTAAAAATGTTTTCTTAAAATTTTGTTTTAATATATAAGTATATTAATAAATGTTAATAAATAAATAAAGGCAGTATTTTTTTTTTGTTCGACATCTTTTTTGTATATCAGATACTTATATGATATTTAGTTGTTTGGAAGATTTTTGAAAATATTATATATTGTAGTAATGGTTTAATATTTTGAAGGCTGAAAAAAATTAAATGAAGCTAATAATTGCTATCTGGAATAAAAAAAAAAAAAGAGAAAATTTATTCTAATAATAGTTTTAAAAAAAAAGAAAAAAAAAGAAAGACAGAATGATGAATATATTAGAAGTAATGGATTTATAGATAGAAAAATAAGAATAGTGAGAAAGAAAAAATTTGCAGTTGTATTATCAGAAAAACTATTATATATATACACTAAACTTTAATAATCCATATGAATTTTTTTGTATAATTAAGAAATTAAATTATTAAAATTTTAATTTTATTTGTAAAATTTTATCTAATATGAATATATTTCTTTCTTCTTGATTTATAAAAAAAAAGATCCAGGATTATTAAAATACATTATTTTATTTTCAAAATGATATATGAAATAATAAGATTTTTTGAATATAATTAATGATTCAAATATAATTTAAATATAATAATATATAATATTTTTAATATAATAATATATTGAAAAAAATAAAAAAATTTAATTAAAAATTCTAAATATTTCCAATTGGATTATTGTTAATTTTTTATGTATTTATTTTAAAAAAAGATATTATATTTTATATTATATATAAATTATTAAAAAATAAAAAAGATCAATATTAATTAAAATATAAAACAAATTCTTTATCACATACACTCAACATAATCAATTATTACTTTACATATTTATTTTCAATTTTTAATAATATAGAAATTTATTTTTTTATTTGCATTCGTAATTTTTTACACCGTAATACAACGTAATATTTATTTTATTTTATCATCTCTGATCAACTAATATTTCGACAATCTGTTTATCTCTAATTGAATACTATTAAATTTATCAAAAAAATGTTTCAACAAAAGTTGAAATTGACATATCATATCGTACAAACAATTTTTTGTAAGATCTCTTTTATTAAGGAATTATACTTAAGAAGTTTTTTTTTATTCATTTCAAAACAAATTCAATGTATTTTATATGTAAATATCTAACTAGATGAAGATGTGCACACATCTAAATTGGTATATATGTTAAGTATAGATAGTCTTTGTGTCGCGCATATACACGTGCGATATATCGATGCATCTGGGTCAATCGGAGAACAACGTAACGCACGAGATCGTGTCAAATGGGAAAAAATATAGGGTCGTGGTTAAAGAGGAACTATTCTCAAGAACGAGACGCCTTGCTATCGATAATCCTCGCACTATTTATCGTGTTGTGAAAATCGTACAATGAAACCAATCGATTCCGATATTTCAGATGCAGTTTTTCACGAAAATATTTGAATATTATTTATTATAAGGAAATTATGATTTTAATGGAAATTTGTACGCATACAAAACATTTATTAGATTATATATGAAACAAATCTCTTTGAATAGGTGAAATAAAAGTTTTAGTACTTTTTTTAAATTCTGATTGCAATTTTTTTTTTTTTTTCATAATAGGATGACAAAGCATTCTGAACGATTTAAAATTTCGTTCTATTTCGTATTGGAGACTTTATCATTAATTTATTTTCATTTTTAATGAAATATTATTTAAAAGATCAATTGTGATCAAATCCTACTTTATGATTAAATCCTACTTTATGATTAAATCCTACTTTAATTATTATTTATAAATCGAGATAAATATTTATTTTAATTGCTTATCGTAATTACTAATTATCAATCCATTCGTTAATCATTAATTTTGCCAATATTGCAATGAAATCTTGATTAAGCAAATTATTCGAATCTACATTAAATGAATATCCAAATAAGTAATCTCAGATCTCTCATTAAATAAATATATAGGATATTTCAAAACTTTATAAATTTTAATTGATGATTCCTCAGGTGATTTCGAACAACTTTTTTCTTTGCAAAAATTTTTCTTTTGGCCAATCATAGAAGGCGTAGATTTGTCGACTCGTATGATTGGTAGTGTTGGCTATGTGTTACTCGCAAATTGAACAAACAATATATATCGATTATATGACGATTTATCAACTACATATACAACATTATGTAGTCTGTGATTGGTTTAATGTTTTTTTTTTATTAATAATTCATTAACAAAGCCGAAACGAAAAAAAATTTTTTGGAAAAAATGATCTGATATCACCAAATTAAACTTTGTTGATCGACTTCTAGGATACATTACTGAAGCTATTTCTTCTTCTATTTCTTCAATTTTTACCTCTAGTAATTCGTCATTATTAACATTCTCAATATATTGAAAACTAAAGATGATAAAACCCATTAAAATTCATATTAAAATTCATTGCTCTGTGACAACAGCTGATCTATGGTTATAAATGTAAATGAAATCTTTGTATTTATTATCATAAAGAAAACTCTTCGTGCTTCAACCTTCAAGTTTTATCGACAGACTCGCAAAACGAAGTTCGCGTCCTCGAGACGATTGTTTAATGGAAGACCACTAATCAATAAACTCGATTCGATTCGCTTGGATGCTCGCGTTCTTCGAATCGACAAAGAAGATTATTAATGTGATTCAATTCTATGGATACAACGACGGCAAAAAAATATTACTATTTCTCAACTGAAAAATAATAATTTTATGTCGCTTTATAAAAGTGTTATCCAATAGTTTATGAATGGCGAGTTTTTTTTATAATATTCTTGCTTTTCTTCTAAAGAAATAAAATGGAAAATTAACACAAAAAAAAATAAACACAAACTTTATTATCATGGAAATTATCAAGGCTTTGAATAAAGAGAATTATTCTAATTCATATAAAATATAATATAATTATATGTAATTATTAAAATAAATAATATTATAATTATATTAAAATAAATAAATGTAAGAAGTTATTAATTAAAAATAGAGATTTTCTAAAAAATAGTTTTATTGTGATTTTTTTGAGAGTTGGAAATAGATTAGAAATTTATAAACATAATAAGTTAAAACAAAATGTATGGGCGAAAAAGAGAACTATAGATAAATATTAGATAAATAACTGATATATATTGTGAATCATAAAATCAATATATTGTTTTGTAAGTAAATTTGTTTTAACAAAAGTCGTGTTTCAGAAAAAGTATCTACTATTTCAATAAAAAATTTGGAAGCAAAGGATAATGGATTATGTGCATACACAGAGAAGCAGAAAATCTCTTTGAGAAAGTGAAATTAATCCTCAAAGTTTTAACTTTTTTTATATATTTTTTTAAACGTAATTTCATCTGGGACTTTTTTAACAGAGTAACAAAGCATTAAAAATTGAATATTTATTTATTACAGAATATTTGTGAATATATTGTGAATATATTGATTTTTAAAGGATATTATAGAGATTGAAGCAAATAGAAAAAATATTACTTGAGGCTTATTTAATAAGGTAATTTAATAATATAGTTTAATAAAATAATTTATATTATATTTAATAATATATATATATTTAATAATATAATTTAATAATATAGGTAATTTAAGTTTGAATTAGATGAAAATTTAGATTAGATTCTATCTCGTGTTTCTTTAAATATAAATTTCAATTATTTATAAATAAATTTTCAATAAACAAATCTTAACAGACATTTATATATATCTTTTGTGTTTATTTTAACCTCTAAAATTTATAATATAAAATTGAAAGTATTATAATAAAAATAAAAATAAAAAACATAAAAAAATTAACAATTCAAAACTTTTACAAGATTTCTAAATTTGAAAATTAACAGATTCTTTTTCATTAAAAAGTAGATTACATAAATACAATTAAATGATTTTGATTTTTTCCCTATAAATAAGGATATAGATACTCAATTTCTCTATACACAGGGTGTTAATATTCGTGAAAAATCTTTGAAGTTAATATTTAAAAAAAGTAAAAAACAATCACAAAAGATGATACAAATATATAAATATCGGTTCAGTTTATTTATTTAATCATAATTTAATCATAATTTCATTTTGTTAAATGAATTAGATGAATTAAAAACAGTCTGACAAAGACAAAATTGCCCTCACTTTATTTTTATCTCTGTTCGCGTAACATTAATTTAAACCATTTACAACTTAATAAACAAACTTCAACCGATATTTTTACAATCCATCAATTCCTTCCTTTTATTTTGATCGAATTAGAATCGAATTCTTCGTATTCCACGAATATATCAACACCCTGTAGATCACGTCCACAATGCCACGTCATTCAAACTTTTCCTCCGGGGTTTCACGACAAGGAATTTCAGCGATGCGACGTCAAGTGAATCGCGCGCGTTAATCTCTTTTACGTCACGATGATCTAAGCGAAGGGGAATCACAGAAACACCAGCGAATTAATTTCCACATTCCGATAATAACCGCGACTCGGTCATAA
>NW_006263842.1:315794-319797 GCF_000469605.1 Apis dorsata | reverse complement strand
GAGAGAGAGAGAGAGAGAGAGAGAGAGAGATATGAAGAGACTAGGACTCGAATTACAAAGGAATATTTAAGGAATATTGAAATTAAATCCGTACAAAGCATACATGTATAAATCATGTGCAGCATCAATAACGGACGAAATATGCAATATACATTCATTTTGTCGTTTTGGCAAATCGAGACATCTCTCGAATCTTGTGCAATTGATACCGCAATGCGGCACGTGACGGCAACAGCTTCTCTCTAGTCTTTGCGATTAGGCTTTAATTTCACTTGCGTAGAACTACAGACTATTGTTATGTAAAAATCTCGAATAAGAATTTTTTTTATTGCCTCAATCTATTTTAACTAATTATATTATATATATATTTTAACTAATTATATTATATATATATTTTATAATTATATTATATATAATTATATTATAATATTTTAACTAATATCAGCAATGGCGAGAATAAAATGTGTAGAAGTAAATAACACACAGAATATTAAATTCGTGGAATACTTTTGAAGAGTTGATTCCAGAAAGTCCATAAAAAAGAAAAAAAAATTGTATGGTTGGTATGCAAAAATATCGATTGAAGATTATTTACTATTCATGTTATAAGCAATTTATGTTATTATGTTATATTATAGGATTTTTCTTATTATCTTTGTTTCATATAATGTAAATTTCAATTGCTTAATAAGCAAATAGGTATCAATTGGTCTTTTGTATACCAATTTTTGTATTTTTATCTCTTTAAAAAGTTCCATGGGATTATTATGTTAACATCCACATGAATTTTTATGTAATTACGAGAAGAGAATTCGCAGGTATTTGTTTTTCATAAAAGAGTATCACTATAATTATAAGAATATATAATGAGATGTTCGAGTACTCAAATAAATTGAATAAATGACCACATCAATAATTTATAATTGTATCAGCAGAGAAAAATTTTTATGATGCATCCTAAAGCTCATCGTTATTTTAACTTATTTTTCACTGACATACTATTCTTTTAAAAAATAATACTAAAAGAACTCAGATTCAAAATTTAAAGTCATACGAGAAATAAATTTCAATTTCACTTCATTTAAGTATACCACTATGTGATGTTTATCTCATAATCAATAGCTCTATCACCATTTTTCGAAGGTCGTGATATCTAAATGGTTTTTCGAGATGTACACAGTATCGAGAAATCGGTTGCTGCCATTAATCGTGATTCTCGTGAAATACGAAATGCAGCTTATCGGCCATCGCGTTGTATCGTTGCCGAATATCGCCACGTAATGAATTAATCCGTTAAGGCCCAAAAACGAAACGTTTCATTTAAAGCTAGTAACTGAAATCGGGTCTGTGAGATAACCAGGCAGAAAAAATATCTGAGAGGAAATATATGAGTCAGAATGACAAATCATATTGTATATTTCACGTAAAAATATGTTTCATATGGTAATTTTATTTTTTATGCACATAGGAATATTTGTATTTTTTTATATTATATGTATAATGTAAATATACTTATATATCACATAAAACATATTTGTGAGATGTACAATTATGACTGATGTTGACATTTCTTATGAATTAGATATTCTTTGATATTTTGGATAATTAATGTTGAGATTTTTAACAAATTAAACAAGAAATATTTATAAATCAACTGTTGATATATTGAAACGAAATTTTAAGAGAATATTAAAGATAGATATTAAAGATAATTACATAATTAAAAAAAAGGAGCTTTCTTTAGTTTCACTTATAATTTCTTTTAATCAATGTATATATAGATTAAGTTCTGGATCAAGTTCTTACATCATAATATCTATTAAAACAACATTGTAATAATATTTTATTTCAATTAAAATAATAGCAATAGCTTAATTAATAAATTTGAATTAAATTTAATAATAATAAATTTATTGATTTTTCAAATACTCTTCATTCAGGTTATATGGATCAAAATTGATAATAGTCGAATATGTAGTATGTAGTCGAATCTGGAAAGTAGCCAGATTGAAAATAAACTTCTTATTTCAACTTAATTAATTTTGGCGATAATTTTAGTAGCATAACAGAGTTATTAGGTCGCAAAATAACCGTTTTGGCCATGTTGACATTATTATTTGTTACATTGCATATTTTTTGTCGATATATTCTACTGATCGATTTATTTTCCTATAATATAATGATTAATTTTTGAAAAACAAGATAAAATTCATGAAAAAATAAAATAGCTTATCAATATTTATACACATGATATGCAAAAATATTCAAAGAATAATACACATTATGATATTTAAAAATCTTTTCTATTTTTTATACAGTATAAATTAAGATAAATAGAATTGAGGATTATTTATTAAATTATAAATTATTTAATAAAGTAATATGAAATATGATAAAGATAGAATAAGTCTATCTTCATTTCGCTTCATGTAATGTAAAATTTAAATGATATACAAAATGACATACAAAAAAAGCACAAAATATTCAAATAATATTCAATATTCAAATAATACATATTATAGTATTACTTAAAATAAAAATGAATTTCTATTTAAGCTCCATTCTTTTGATTAAGTTCATACAAATATTATTTTGCATAAATATCTATTTATCAGCATTAAAAAACTATTCATAGAATTTATTATTAGTAATAAACGTTTTAATACATAATTGTAATGTATTTTTTAATATTTTAAATAAAAGAGAATTTTAAAAACTTACTAAATATTTTTCTCATAATTGTTTCTTCTTTCAATTAAAATTGAACAATATTAAATTTCTAAAAATTTGAATTATTTATAAGATAAAATATATTTTTATAAAACATTATAGATAAATAAACATTCCTCTTTAAGCATTTCTTTTATGCAAAATAAAATCAGTCTAAGAAACCAAAAAGCCAAAGATTTAATTTTTATTTTGTTTTCATTAAATTTGAATAAAGTTATAGAACTTCGAAATCTATATAATTTTTTACTATTATAATATAATATTTATTACTATTATTAAATTATTTATATGATTTTATACTATTATTGATCTTAATTCGATAGTCAATATCTGTATTATTACAATATATTTATATAAAAAATTTTAAAGATATTCAATCTATCTAATACCAATAAATTTATTTAGACCAATAATTTTTACATACATACGAATATCTGATATAAATGAAAGAAATACATATAACATCGTTTTTGAAAATTATTGATAATCAAATATTTTAAATATCCGAATAGTATTACAGATTTAAATTTTGAATTAAGTTTTAACAACGGTGAAAAAATTATTTAAAGGCAATATCCAACATAATATCCTCTAATATCGTGCTAATCAAAAAATAAAAAATCATTAATTTTATATATATCTATATTCTTCTATCTAATTTATATTATTCTACGTTAATCTATATTATTTCTACGCATTTCGATAAATAATAAATAATCATATATAAAAAAAATCACATTATCTCACTGCTCGGCTTGGATGGATAATCAGGAAAAAAGCGAAAAATGCGAAAGAGATTCTCACCTTTCTGCTCGATCACAAATATTTGATAATCGATCTGTTGGCGAAGCAGCATCGGATGAAGATTGTAGAGCAAAGTTTGGAGATGCTTCGGTCGATCGCGAAACGGAATGATGATGGCTACTCGATGCCTGGCCGTGCAATTTGTTGGACAACCTTTGCCGCCAGGCTTCACTTCAGTGAACGTCTTCTCCATCACCTCCAACTCCGGGGGTGATTTGCTAACAGTCAATGGGCCAACTGCAAATAATCCATCGGGTCAAGTTTTTAATCTTGCAGTTAATTTCGCGACCCAGTTGGCAATGGCGCTATTCATGGATAATTATTACGTATTATATCAAATTTAAAAGGTGATTGGAAGAGAAATTGCAGAAAGATTTATAGAAAAAAGATCTTGAACTGAATATGTGAATTTCAAGATAATATTAAATATGAGTTAACGTATAATATATAATTATAATATATATTATTA
>NW_006263842.1:303586-315397 GCF_000469605.1 Apis dorsata | reverse complement strand
TATTATTTATAATATAATTATAATTATAATATATATTATTTATAATATAATTATAATTATAATGAATAAGTTTGTAATTTTAATTCATAAGGAGTAAAAAAAAATACTATATTGTATTTTTGCATATGATATGTTATTGAAAATAACTATATCATATTATAATCACAGAAATTAATTTCTTGTATGAAATTTATAATTCTTAATCATTTGAATAATTATTACTTATTATTAATTATTTATGTATGTACATTCATTATAAAATAAAAATTAGAATTATAGAATTTGGTAACTAATGACAAAAATTTAATTTAAATTTTATTTTCTTAAAATAAAATATTCATATTTTATAAAATATGAAACATCTTTTATATAAATTTTTAAAAATTTAAAAATTTTTTTTAAATATATTATATTATTTTTCAATGTTATATTAACAGCTTTTATCCAAGTTCACACCGAAAAAAAAAGTGAGTGAAAGATCCCAATTTCAATTGAAAGGATTTCGAATCTTGATAGAAGAACATTCAATTCAAATAAAATAAGTGGTTCACGTTATATATTGCCTCGAATTGAAATTGCTTGAATTCAAATACTGAACGATGCTTAAACTATGAACAAAACATTTAAAAATTGTTTATAAGAAGATAAAGAATCATCAATACAAAAGCTGACATTTATACAAAATCCTTTTAAAACTTTTAATGCGTATTTTCCGCCATTCGGAAAAACGAACAAAGAAGCGTTTACCGTGGCATTGATTCGCTATTATCTTCTTTTTATTCAAATGAATTACTACTATATAGAATGAAAACAGAAGGAGTCAATAGCAGATCGTATCCATATATATTTTTCCTTCAACAGTGAAATAAAATTCCAAGCATACAATTCAGAAAGTAATAATTATTTTTCTATCATTAAAATTTTTGAAACTTTTAGATGCAAAAAGTATAAGATATTGATATATTCGAGACTCAAAATCGAAAAGTTGATTCTAAAAATCAAAATAAATCCAATTTGTTATATAAAAATGTTCACTTGAGAATAAAATTATCTATTTTAAAGAGTATTTATAGTGAATGGATACGTGTTGAAAATGGATATGTAGCAGTATAACTATTCAGTTTGCAATTCGAAGCAGTTTCGAGAATTATAATATTTTGAGAGTAAGTATGAAAAGACAAAACACGACATAGAATATTTGGAATAAAAATGAGATAGCAATGAACAAACGACAGAAAGTATAAACACAAACTTATTTCCATTAGACACAATTCTCAGAATCAGTTATGGAAATAAAAATTTCAATATTTATTCAATATTACTTAGTTTATAAAACAAAACGTAAAACTTTTTTCTCAATTTCTCATTTATTCAACTTTTACTCTCAAGTAGAAACATACATCTTTGAAATACAAATTCATTCACTCTATTTTTTAATAAACTGAACATTGAATTGAAATGTAACTGATCAATAGCAACTTTTATTCTCAATGTAACATCCACTTATAAAATACTCTCAAATCAATTTTCTACCCTTAAATTTCTTAAAAATTATATAAGTTTTATTATTTTTAATTTTATAAATTAAATTATATAAGTTTTAGTGTTTAAGTTTAATTCAAGTTTAAGATAGTTAGTGTTCAAGTTTTTCACATTTGATGGATAATTCGGAGAAAGTTAAGAGCGACAGTTCGGGCATTGGTGTAAACTTATACAATGATATAACTTACTGAGATGCGGCGAGACAAGCGGACATCGCGGTATCACGGTATTGTTTGTCGAATTTGCGGTCAAAGATTCTTGGGAACTTCCAACGAAGTACGTGTTTCGAATGGAATCGTCAGCATCCAGCTTGGAGAAGTTGGAATTATCCTTACCACCCCAAAGCAGGGTGGCATTGTTGTTACCCAGTATGCTCGACACCGTTACAGGCCCGTATATGATCAATCCCCGTGGATGATGTCTGTAGGAACGATCCGCGTATCTGAAACAAAATGTTAGATTGTCCGATAATTTTTTCAAAAGATCAGAAAATATTCGATATTTTTCTCATTTACTTTTTTCGCGTGGCTTTCTCTTGATTTAATTTTGAAATATTTTCAATGTTTTTGATAGTCTTTGGAAGCTTCAACTTTGAAGGATTCTCGTTTTACGTCATCACAAACGGTTAATAAAACGAATTGTTCCCCATAAATTATTCGGAATCATCTGAAATAAATGAGAAAGATTCAGGAATTTGGATTTTTCATATTTTAAATATTATTAAGTTAATTAAGAAAATGTGTTATTATTCATATTTCATTTGTTATAATTATGTCAGCAATAACATTGTTCATTTTTGAGACAAAAATGATTTCAGAGAATCAATTAACCAATATCTATTGGATTAAATTATTCGATAAATGAATGGCCAATCAATATCATTTATATAGGTATATATAATGTTTTATTTATAACTTATAATTTTTATTAATTATTTATATTTACAGGTAAAATATAGATGTGTAGATATTCATATAACATTTCTTATTTTTTTAAAGAAGTCATATATACATAGAATGACTCATATATTTTCACATGGAATCAATATATTATATATATTATTTTTTAATATTAACGAAAAAAAATAAGAATATATAACAATTGAACGCGACAATATCGATATTCATTTGTTATAAAAAAAAATTTTTTTATAAAGAAATGTATTTTTTAAAATATCAGATATGTGAATAAATATATCATTATTTAGAATTTAAATACAACATGATATCATATGAAAATCATAAGAAATACTTTATAGATAATATTTTATTAATTTTTTTTTTTCATTTTTTTTCCAAGATTTTGTCTTTGTAAATAAATAATATTTATAAATTGAATACCGAAAATTAAATTAAATTTGTATTTACTTTTTATAACAAGTAAATATTTTTCTAATTTAAAAAATCAGCACACGAGCTTATTAATAGAATTATAACAATTCAAATTCAATAAATTGCATTCACTTGAAAACATGCACGATCTTTCGATACAAACTTCAGTATTATTTCACAATAAATTGGCAATAATTGCAGCCACAATATTGTCGAAACTCTTGCAACCAATCGATAATTCGATTCGATTCGATTTTGAAATAAAATTTTATAATTGGATACTTATTAATTGGATAATAATATCATGTTTAAATTATTGTCATTTATTGTTTAATTTAATTGTATATAAAAGATCCTAAAAAAATGTCTTGCATATTTAATAATTTATTTAATAATATTTAATAATATTTAAAAATTTAATTTGAGATATTTTTATTATTTTTATTATTTTATTTGTCAATCAATTAATCAAAATAAAATTTAACCTAATCCAAATTTCATATTTCATAGAGAAAATGAAAATTTTTAACACTAATAACGAAATAGAGATCATTTCATTCCTTCCATGCTATTAATAAATATTTAATAAATTTAATTATGATTTTGATCTTATTTAAATTCAATCAAGTTTGTAATGGAATTAAAAATATCCGCAAGATCTTTCACGTAACATTTCCTATAATACATAAATCACGTAATCGAGTACGATCAATTTTCAAGTACTTATATTATACACTGCAAAGTAAATGTATCTGCGTAAAATTTCATTTACGTAATTGAAAAATCAAAACAAATTATATTAAAAGTCAATCCTTTGACGACAAAATTCGAATCACGAGGGACCATAGCTGGATTAAAATCACGTTCACGATTGATTTTCGCATGGAACGAGCAAATTAGCAGTTGTTACCTATTGTAGCTAAGACTGTGTGAGCTAACAGATTAATTCCAGGTTAATAATGTTCTACAACCGACCAGGAAACCGATAGATCTTGCCTAATCGATAATTTTCTCGAGAAACTTGCTTCAAACTGTGACGCAATTGCGAGCCAAGATTTTCGAATCGATTCGAATTATTTTATACTGTTACAATTTAATAAGTTCGGACGAATTTAATAAGACACAAACGAGGCACTTCACAACTCGAATTTAAGCCGTTTAAAGCTTAAATTGTCTTGTTATAATTTTGTGTTCATAACGAACAATGATCATCCAGATTCTGCGTAAGAGTGAAACAATTAAAAGACATCTTAATTAAGTTTATATTTTTATTCCTGATTATTTTCTTAATGATTAATTAATGGAGAAAAGCAATATATATATATTTTTTAACAACTTATAGATAATAATTTACTATTGACAAGAATTAATAATAAAAATAATGTAGATAATTTCCTAGTTTGCAAAGGAATATATTATAAATTTATAAATTTGTATAATATTGTATAATAAATATATTTAATAATTGTATAATAAAAATATTTAATAATATTTAATATATTTAAATAATTAATAATATTTTAATATATATATTTATTATTAATATATATATATATTTTAATATAATAATTAATAATATTTTAATATATTTAAATAATTATATAATAACAAAAAACCAAAAAGTAATTCAAAGAAAGAAACAAAACAATAAGCTTTAAGTTTTTAGATTTTTAATTTTAATTTTTTGTATAAAGATTGTAAAGATTCTAATTATAGAATTTAATTATATTATGTATAAATAATACACAGGAGTGATAAGATATTTAAAACTAGATTATTTTGAATAATGACAAAAAATATCATTAAATTTGACATAAACACATAATTTGATATAAACAATTTTTTTGTGGATGTGCAGAGATCATATAAAGATCCATTTTTCTTTTTTTAAATGAAATGTTTTTTTTTATATACTATCTAATAGAGCTTTGAATTATAAATCATTTGTGCATCTTAAAACATTCTTTTGTAAAAAAACATATCATCATTTAAAAATAATGAAGTTTCATATGATGAAATTCTTTTCATATAATTTTTATCAAATTATGTGCTTCTTGATATTATGAAAATTTGGTTTGATATATTTTTTTCTTTTTTTTTCTACCAATATCAGCTAAGATATTTAAGCGATCTATTTTAAGTGATTCATCCTATATATATATATATATTTTAATATTATTTTATCATATCATAAACTAAACACCATTCAAAAACAAAAAAAGAATTATAGGCATGAAATAGATACAAAAAATATAAATTGTGTTGTAATAAAAGGTACCATAAGGTAATAAAGAGTTGACCAGCATTTTCACTTTGATTAATTTCAGAAATCTTGCCGAGGTCGTTGCTTCATTGCAAAATTGACTCAGATTTCGATTTGGAAATTGAAATTCAATCAATGATTAGTCTTGCGATTATAAGAATTCTTTGAATCGAGGCTGCAATATTTCGTATAACTGTTTCATAATTGTTCACAAAAATTTCAACGATTTCTCTAGAATGGATGTAATATCAAGAGTTTCATTGCGAACAAAAGACTTTTTTTTTTAATTTATGATTCATTCATGATGATTTGTTAATACTATGCATTTCCAATTCAATGAATTCACAATAATGGAAGCAACACATTTATGATCGATATTTTAGATTAAGGATAATATTAAATGCATAGAGCAAGCAATGAAGCAAATAATGAACGCTATATATATATGGATGTATATGAATATAGATGTATCTAAATCTATATGCATATATAGATATCTAGTCTACACTATACAATTAAAATATTATTATAGTAAATAATTTATGTGTTTTATTTTCAATGTGTATTTTAATTACAAAATTATAATTATCTATTTACTATTTTATTTAAAGTTCCTTTTTATTTTATTTTATTTTATAAAAAATTTTATCTGAACCAAAAATTCTGATTTTAATGAAAGTTTGCATATATGTATAACAGATTGTATATATATGTATAATAATAATTTTTTATCAATAGAAAAGAAGCGTCAAATCAAATTCCAAATTTTCAGTATTCTTTCAATCTTGTCTATAAAACATTTTTTAATAGCGTGGTAGAATAATAAAAATTAAATATCTTTTATTTGTTTATTTGAAAAAATTTATTTTATTTTGAGCGTTAATTTCTCCTTTTTCAAGTGATATTTTGCTAAATATAAAATATAAAAAAATTGTTTTATATATATCCATTATGCATTATATACTCTTAAAGTTTTATTACAAAATATTTTATTATAAAATAATAAATTGTTATAAAAAATTAAAAATGAATGCGTTTTTTTTAAAATACATAAATAATCTATTTGATTTACATTAATAAGATTTTCATACTTTCATACTTATATCCATTCATTGTCTTTGTCAATACATTTAAATTATATTGAATTCAAGATATATGGATCTATAATTTTTGCTATAATTTAGTCGAAATACTTCCATTGGAATTTAAACAGACTGTGATTACATGTAATGATATAACGACAGTAGATTATCAGACAAATATATACAAAATACTTAGTTTCATATATAAGAGCGAGAGAAAAAAAAAAATTAAATTTTAATTGGAAACGCAAAAAAACGAAACAATACGAATCAGCGATTCGTCATTGTCATTAAAAGAAAATCGCAACGCAATGGATGGAATAATTTCAACTCAATTTAAAAATAATTTGACAGTATTAAGTCATATTGACATTTTTTGCTAGCTTGTTCAGTCACGCGTAAGAAGTATATGAAATCGTCGAAGGATAATTATACGCGTATGTATGCGAAGTGATGCGTACAGGATGCGCGCGTGTTGCATTTGCAAACAGCTGTGTTGCTAGTTTCGATAACGCGCTCGAAAATTAACTCCTCAACTCGAAAAAATTACATATGAAGTAATAATAAAAATAATTTTTCGAACATGAATTTTATGATATTCAATGTGTTAACGTGTTCATGAAATATATCTTTCGAGAATCGAGGAGGATAAAGATCAAAACAAACAGAGAAGTTGATAAACAAAAATATCGATCGAGGCTTATTTTGTAAGTTATAAACATATTTGAAGTTTGCGTTAAAGGAAGTGAGATAGATAGAATAAAATGAAGTGAAGTAGAATGAAGATAGAGTAATCTTTATATAATATGAACTTAAATTATTTACATGTAAATCTCAATTTTTGTATATTAATTTTTATGTTTGTTTTGGTCAAAGATGTTTTAAAAATATATTAGCAAAATATATTGTATGTATAAAAGATAAGGTATGGAATAAATATGTTATAAGAATAAATATAATTATAGAAATCACTTCAGTATTATATATATATTAAAACACATACAAATTTAAAATTTTCAGAGTAATATATTAATAAAACATCTTTAAAAGATCTAATTCTAAAAACCAAAATAAAAAAATGATTTGATGTACAAAATATCGATTAAGATTTATCAAATTATAAATAATTTAAATTCGCGCCACATGAAGTGAAACGAAGATAGAATTCTATCTCCATCTACTGCTTAATTTAATATAATCTAATGTAAATTTAAACTTGTAATTTAATGAATAAGTTTTAACTGATATGTTTAATTACATAATTCAATAGAAATTCGTTCGTGTTTCTTTAGAAAAATATTAAGTATTAATAATTTTTCAGAATTTACATAATTAACGCGTATATGTTATTTCGTTTTATTTTTTTTTTAAATAAATTAGATAGGTATATATTTATTTTTATTATGTTTCTTTTTAAAGTTAAGATTTCACGATATGTGTCATTTCTTTTATATAACTACTTTTAATTAATCCAGTTAGTATTTTTCAAATTTAATTAAGTGATTAGATGGCAATTATTGATAAAATTTTTTTTATAGTTCCATTAAATATATAACAAAAATGAACGACTGGATTAGAATAATAAATTTGATTTGTTACAATCTAATATATCAATTTTTACATTTGTCTTAGTCTTTAAAATTAATTCTTCAAATATATTAACATTCTGAATAAAAAAAGTTAAAAAATCATCTTACATTATGAACATATAAATGATTTTATAATATTAAACAAATGTGAAACTTATTATAATATTATAATATTAAACAAATGTGAAATTTATTAAATTGTAAATAGATTGTGGATGTTTATATAAAATAAAAATTTATATGAACATAACTGAACATAAAGAAATAGAGTTTGAAATGAAAATTTCTTATATTCTTTAAATATTATAAGAATATTTATATTTATATTATACTTTATTCTACATTTTGTGGATTTTTATAAATTTTGCATAAACACATAAATATTGGCAATTTAATTAGATGAACAAAGATGAACAAGATAACTCATTCTATTTTTATTATCTAATTTTTATTATCTATTTTTATTAATCTATATAATAAAATTTATTATTATAATAAAATTTTCACTTCATTTAGTAAATGCAAAATTAAATTAATTATATTTCAATAAAGAAAATATCTATCGAATATTTTCGTATATCAATCTTTATATATATTTATGTATATTTATCTTTAATTTTTAATATTACTTCTTAAATAATTGAATACCTAGAAAAAATTTGTTATTCTCAGTTTCATGAATAACAATGAATTTTCAAGAAAAATGAATAAAAGAAAATTGTATATTTTGAATATTGCGTTTTATAATAATAATACTGACCATCATAGTCTATTCGACACTGCCTCAACTTTCCTCTAATTTCGTTTCATATACGAGTGAAAAGCTATTGTATATATATTTGCTGCTTGTGCTATAATTTTAATTCTTTTGAATTAAAATATTTAAATCTATATTCATACAATTTTGTCGAAATGAATATCGTAGATTATATTTAGTACGCAAATATTATATAAATACATATAAAATACGATGAAATGTGCTACTCAAATGTGCTACTACTTTTAATCATGAAATTATTTCAATATTTTTTTTATGAATATAATATGTGTATTTTGTATGATGCTTATAAAATATTATATTATCTATATGTGTACATATTATATTAAATACTAAGTAATGATTAAATATACATATTAAACTTTTAAAAATATTATAATATTATTAACATTGTAAATAGATCAGAATTATATTGGATAAAATTTGAAAAAAAATCTTAAATTATACATAATAATTAAATAATGTAAATAATAATTAAATAATACATAATAATTAAAATATTTATTGAAAAAAATGTAAACAATATATACGTAAGATAGAAATAGGAAATAAATATTATCAATATTAATTGATTTGCAAGAAGAAAGAATACAAAAGAAAAAATTTATTCATTAAAATTGATGACAAATCATGACACAATTTTTTATACATTGCAAAGAAGACAAAAAATTTTATTCTTAATTTATTTCTTAATAGAAGTAACAAATCCTTTTACATATGAATTACTTCTCCAAACAAACTTTAACTAGATTGTAATCTATTCAATTCATTTCAATTTCATCCGATTGATACATATTTTTAAACGTTAGTAAAGATGCAAGATATCATCAATGACTTCGTTATATCAAAACTATATTTTTTTTAGTCAGAAAATTCGAAAATTGTCTATAAAATCAAATGAAAACTAATAAATAATAATAAATATTTTACAAAATAAAATTTATATGATTTCTCTTTAAATAAATCGTAATTTTATTTTAAAAATAGCACCGAATAATAATATTTCACGATAATTTTCGTAAAATGATATAGCAATGATTAACGTGGAAATTACGTGTATTTTCGTTGTTCTGTTGCACCTATGGTTGTCACGAAATACATGGGATTTTTCTCTACATCTATAACTATGGTCGACAAAGAAACATTTTGTTTCGCCTTCGAAAATATCGAAATCGTTTCTATGCGAATCTTGCAACTATACTTATGTTAAGAGCACAAGTTCTGGAAATTTTGCATTTAAATAGAGTTACATCCGCCATTGTAACGTGAACACAGAAGTTTACGTCATAAGTCACAAGGAAGTCTTGAAACGGTATGTTTTTAAGATATTCCTAGCACGGCTGAAACATTATAGACCTGATGTGAATATCGTAATTGCACTTTTTACTCGATGGTAAACAGTAAGTAAAATCGTAGGAAAGTGAGATAATATAGTGGTTAATGAAAGACCTTTTCAATACTTTTTTTGAATATAAAATATATTATGTAATAAAATAATAGGTAAACTATTTTATTTTTCAATTATTAAATAGGCAAATTATATGAAATGAAACTAGAATGTTGAATGATGTTAAACAATAGACAATAATAATAGCATTATTATTAGAATAACATTTTATTTTTGAATATTTAAATAAAATTTTAAATAAATAAAAATTATATACAATATATTAAAATAAATGTGAAAACATTTTTTTTTTATAAATTTAAATATAATAAATTAAATTTATAAATATATATTTATGTTATTATATTCTTATTTTATGTTTTGTATTATATATATAATATTATATATATATAATGAATATTACAACAAATAATGTTTTGGAAATTAGTTCGTTGTAATAGAATATCCTATCCTGTAATCTTATAAAAATGTATTATCTCTGTCTCAAAAAAAATCCTTTGTCAATTATTGCCAATATTGAAATAGAATTAAAATATTTTTGTTATACAGGAAAAAATATTTAAAAAAGTATAAACTATTATTAAACAAGGAAAGCTCTTACTCATCGATACTTAAATATAAGAAGAAACATGTAATAATATTTTTTACATTATTATTTTATTCATATTTCAAAAAAGTTAAAAACAAAATGTAAAAATTTTTTATTTCCATGTAAGATAAGATTGGACTCTGTTCAATATTTTGATTTTATGAACATGATTATTTCTCATATCGGAATTAAAGATCAAACAGGAAATTCCATTTCTTAGAAATATATTAGAAAAATGAATGATGGACTGTCATATACTCGAAGAATTGCGCAGAAAGACATTGGTCATTATGATTAATGTCAGACGTCAATAAATGCATTATCGAAGCATCAATCATAAATTTTTCTTTTCCTGAAATGGCAAATTTATGTCAAATAAAAATGCAAATATTTCTTTTACGATGAGTCACGTTATATAGAATGATTTATAAATATAATCCATACTTAAGAAGATAAATATAAAAAAAAAAATATAAAAAAAATATTGTACATATAAACATGGTCTAGTGTATAAATATGTTCATATCTCAATAAAATTTGACTTTTATATGCAATAACAATAAATTTTTAACTGTTTCTTTATACTGTAAAAATCACATTTATGTATAATTATAAGTTTGTTAAAAATATTTTTGTTTATTATATATCTCTAAATGAGTATATTATTATATATCTATTGATTATCCTTCAATTTTATATAATATATAATTATTACTTAAACATTATACATTATCAAACTTTCTGATAATAAAAAATAAGTTTCAATATTATTTATACCAACCTTTATATTCGTTTTATTCTTTAAAATCAATTCTTAAATTTTTTTTATTAATTTTAAAGATATTTATAAAATATTTATAATATTAACAATATTTCAATCTATTATTAACATCAATATAGTTAATATCAGTTAATATAATATAATAGGCCCCGAGATTTATATATTTGATTTTTAATTATCAACTTATTCATGATTTGTAATAATAACATTATCTATAAATATTAATGAAATGGAAGAATGGTAAAATATATATATGAAGAACAATTATTATATATGAAATGTTATATATGAAATTATATAAACATAAAAAAAAAAAGAAAAAGAAAGAAATCGTAAGAGAAGGAAAATAAATGAAAATTGAATTAAGTGTGTATATGATATAAGAAGTAGAAATAAATTGTTCTTAGATTTTAAAACAACAAATTTTTTAAAAAAAGCAAATTTTGAA
>NW_006263842.1:301308-303412 GCF_000469605.1 Apis dorsata | reverse complement strand
AAATAATTTTTATATAAGTAAATATCAAATATTTTTATGGCTTGTAAAACATTAATAATTTTCCATTAATTTTTTATTCAAATATATAAATATCATATTTATAAAGATAGTTAATAATTTATTCGTTTAAAACATTTTGATTATTAATATTTATTAATATATAACATTTAATTGAAATTATATTAAATATTTAAATCTATATAATTTTAGCGCGAATTCATTATAATAAATTAATACTTTAAACGAAATTATTAGTAGTTATAATATTATATTATTATATTATATATATTATTTATAAAAAAAAATCAACTCGTCAATTAAAAAATCAATGAAAGAACACAATTTTAAAATACGTTTATAAAGTATAGTAGACATTTATTCAATACGCATCCAATGCAATCGTTTTCCCGTAAAATTCGATTTATCGCGTCAGTTAGGAGAACACGCTTGTCGCGCTTGCATCAATTTCAACAAACAAGGAGGAAACAAAAGGGAAATCACGAACAACGCGTTCTATTTCGAAAAATACGTTCGTGAGGATAATACTAGTCGGATATGTGAAATTAGCGTGTATGTTGCATCGAATAGATACAGATCGTGACAGTCGAGGCAATGACGCGACTCGGCACAACGGGACATCGAATTAACTGAACGCGCCAACGAGAAATATGGGAATAATCTTCGAAGCATGGAGTACATCGAACCTGAGGTTAGTCGCAAATAACAGTAATAGCGAATGTCAGAGCGATTAGGCTCAGAACCGTGCGTCCGTGAAATGGCTAGTTTCACTGTCAAATGATCACTTGTTTGCATGTACGAGAGACGCGAGAGATCGTTTTCCTAACCTGTACAACTGTGACACGATAGGTGGCGCGTTAATTCAGTGGCACGAGTGGCCTCTATTCGAGATGACCGATTTTGTTTCGTAACGCGTTAAAAATATATATATATATATATCGGATATGCCATTCTGTATTTTTTGTCTCTTATCGGTTCGTTCTTTTAATATTGTCTTGCAGTTTTTTTGTAGTTTTTTCTTCTTTTTAGTAATAATTAAGTTTTAGTTATCGTGTCTCTAACTTTGTGACACAATTGTGACACAATAGATGGCGGGTTAATCCGAGAAATGCGAATGGTTTCTTTATTCAAAACAACCGATTTTGTTTTAACGCGTAAAAAATATATGTATAATATATGTATCAAGTATGCTATTCTTTGTACGTCTCTTTTTATTTGTTATCAGTTCATTATTTTAATATTGTGTCTTACATTGTTTCGCTTTTTTTTTTTTTTTTTAGTTATGATTTTGTTTTACAATTTTAAAATAATTTGCGACCTATTTTCTTGGTATACTAGATAAATAAATTTGAAAAATTACACGGTTTTAATGTCATGGAATGAGTAATAACATTGGCTTTATAGAGTATGTTTTAAAATATTTTTTAAAAACTAAATAAAATAAAATTTTTAAATATATTACATATTATATATTAAAATACTTATCCGTATTTTTATATTTTTAAAATTATATTTAGAAAAAAAATTCAGAATGGAGAAATTATTTATTTTATTTTAGATTATTTATTTAACTATAACTATTAACTATTTGGAGAAAAGAATTTCATTTTTTATGTAGAAAAGATTATTTTATAAATAATTTTAATATAAAGGCATAGAAATACGAATAAATATTTTAGCGAATCAATTATCTTGACATCTTTTTGGAATATGACTAAATAATTATTGTATTGAAATTTATTAATATATAACATTTTATATATATAATAAGTATTAAAAAATCATTATATAAAAATGCTTAGAAAATAATAATCGTTGCTTAGAAAATAATTGGTAAAATCAAATTGAGAACCATTGTTATAATTGTATTTATAGATTTAATCCTAAAACTATTCGAGTCTTGATTCATTATATAGAATTAATTAGAAGATTTCTCGAAATCATTTAGTTTTTATCTGAGTAATTATTAGAAAAAAATGCACTTTTCTGATTTTAATGATCTTGCAATATTTATTGACAATGATATTTTTAATTTTTTTTTATATATCATTTTCTATATATTTTCTCTATATTTTCTCACATATAA
>NW_006263842.1:294481-300932 GCF_000469605.1 Apis dorsata | reverse complement strand
TATATATATATATATATATACTTTTTAAGAGTTAGAGTTAGATTCAAATTATATTTGAGTTTAAATTAGATTAAATTAAGTTTACAACGCCTGGGAGATGTTCTAGTTCTATTCATCCTGTCCTTTGAATACCTCACAAAGCATCCAATTAGGCCTAACATAGAAGATCTTGCTTCAAGAAAGAATTAGATCTATTTCTGACAACTTTTTGAGTTATATGCGTAATATAATGTGCAGAAAAAAAAAAAAATTATATTATGAAAACTAAGTATACTAAAATGAAATAAAAACTAAAGAATTTATTACAAATTAAATCAATTTTCATCACTATTTTATACAATAAAAATGAAAATCTAAATCTATTTCTTTATTATATTTAACAAAAAGTGATATTTTTAATAAAAAAAATTTTTTTGATATTATAGTATAAATCAAAAGTAGTATAGTAAATCAAAAGCTCTAAATTTGAAAAATTCAAATACATTTATCAACTTAATAACTAATAATTAAATAATTAAATAATAAAATAATAAATAATTTTTTCAATAACTATTCGTTTTTTCTTAATAATTAAATTAATTATCATTTTCTAATTAATTTTTTCTATAAAATTATTATAAATGAATCTGCAAATACTTCAATAAAATTTTTATTTAGTAAGTAATGATTTATTCATAATTCATGAAAAATTTACTTCCTTTTTTTTAATTTTTTTGTTAATGTAGCGAATAAATATTTTAATATGCTTAAAAAAATTTAAAAATATTAGAAATTATTCTAAAATTTATGAGAAATACAAATTTTTTTATGATATGTGTTTTATTTTTTAAGATTATTATGATTTAATTGCTATTTGAAAATATTTTTTCAAATAGTTGTTTAAATAAATCAAAAAGTCTTATTTATAAGACTTATATAAATCTATTAAAAGTAGCAGTAATCGTTATAGTAAATGTGAAGAAATGATATAAAAAGTTTTATAGTATGTTTTATTTTTTCAGTATATTTTATTACAGTTTTATCACTGCTTAAAAATATTTTTTTTATACATTTTATTTATACATCAAAATAGATAAAAAGAAATAGATAAAAAAGTTTTGTTTAAATTTATGAATAATAATCTATTAAAAAAATATACAGAATAAAAAAATAGTTTTAAAAAATTTTAATCTAACTTCGATTTCTTTTTTTGAATAAAGATTAATAAAATTAGTATTCAAAAGTTTATTATATTTTTCATTTTAAACATAGTTGAAATTTTGCAATTACATTTATGATACATTATATTAAAAATATTTTTAATGTCGCAATTGTTTCTGAAATTTCTGAAAGAAATTTAAACATATGTTATAATAGATAATTTTTTATGAATTTTTTATGAAAGAAAAATAATTTTGATTAAAAATTTTTCGATCCGTGAATTCGAGGAATTCATTTCTTAGATGTTTTATTATAGAATTAAAAATAATGATGAATAGATGAAGTAGTAGAATGATGAATTATTTATGAAATTATTTATTTTATATTGCATTATTATAAAATGATTATTGACAAATTCTGACGAAAGAAAAAAATTTAATTTTTTAAATTTAGATTTTGATTCATTGATTCATTTCTTTTCTTTTTTTCTTTTTTTGCTTTTTCTTCTTTTGATTATAGAGCAATTAAATAATCCTCAATGTATATAAGATAAAAAATTAATGGAAATTACATATAAAAATAAAAACACGAATAAATAAATAATTAATGCATGCTGGACATAATACAGTGTTTCTCAATTGATAGATTATATTAGATTAGATTATATTTAATTATTTATTATATTAATATGCTAGAGAATATCATAAATATGTTATATTAAAATTTTACTAAATATAATTGAAACTATATAATATTTATTAATATCTGTAAAAAATGTTAATTCATAATAAATCGATTAATATAATAATCAAAAATTGTTATTATATATGTCAATATCATTAAATAAAAATATTTGTAATTATAGAAAAATTCTTTTTTTTTTCTTTTAAAATAAATGAAAAATAAACTACAATAATTTTTAAATTATAACTAATATTTTCATTACCAATCACATTTGCCAAAAAGTTGTCAGAAAAGTGAAAATTACTTAAAGATAAATCAGAAGAATATAGATTAAAGTACAGAACATTAAGTATCATTTGATACAATATTTGCATGGTCTTTATATAGTATATGTATAATAATTATTATGTATATCTGTCGTGCAAAAGAATTAAGAATACTAATTGCTAGTTCTTTATGTATGCAAAATTAATGTTTTTAATAAATTAATAAATAAATTGTCTAAACAAAGAAATTGAGGAGAAGAATCATAAATACTAATTTTAATATAAATAACATATTTTAAATTATTTATTTCTTTTAAATAAAAAAGAAATATAATAAATATAGATACATAATAAATCAAATATATATTTCAAGAAAAAAATTTTCATTTTGACAAATATAATATATTCCAAAAATCTAATTATAGTATAATTTTAATCATTATTATATTTTATGAACTTTATTTATCAATTATTATGGTTTTTATTCGTTATAGAAATATTTTTATATTATTTTTTTATATATTATATGTTACAATAAAACTTTCATTATATGAATTAAAAATATTATATAAGAAAATATATATAATATATATAAGAAAATTTTCATTTCATAATTGAACAAGAACTTAACAAGTTTCATTTAATATTTAAGACAAAATAAAATAAAATAAATATATTTTCTTTATAGAAAATTTCAGACATTCAATAATAAATAAAAAAAAAGAACAATATTGTCTAATTTATGGATTCCAAATTTTATTAAAAATTAAATTAATGTATTTCTTTAATACCATTTGTCTTTTAATCTTAAATCATTTAATAATAAACCTTGCTTCCAAAATAAATAATATAATGCATCACTACTATTATTGAAATAAATTTTATTTTACAAAAGAAAATAAACTCGAAAGTTTTATTGTGTATATAATTTTTGCTAAAAAAAATAGCATTATTGTGTTAATCATATAATTTTTTTTTTATATTATTTTTTTTATTCTATCGTATTAATATTCTAATTTAATAATCCGTATATATGACAATTATTGAAATTCTATTCTGTAATTTTGTAAAATGTTCTGTTAATCCAAAAACATTGGGAAACACTGTTATAATGCAAGGAACAAACGAACCGCGAGCATAACAAATTGTTGTCACGCGCCGTTGACGAAATTTGAAATTAACCGTTACCGGCTGTCGGTAAATTGCATATAAAAGTGCCTTGAAAAGAACAGTTCCGTTAAACGCGTTACAATTTTTATTTTTTTATTCTTTTATTTAATTTTTTTACCATTTCCATCATCATTTTTTTTTATCTATAACAAAATATTTAATTTAATGTATAAAATCGAATCAATTTTCTAGAACGAATAGAAACAAATTTTTAGTTTTTGTTTTTTTTTTCTGTTTATGAATTAAACTAAGAAAATATAAGAAACATCATAAATATAGCATACAATATAATAAATATAGTAGTGCAAGATCGAGAATATTTCGAATAAGATATATAAGATCTATATTTTCAATTTATTCCAACCTGTAGATTCATCCTTTGAATTATGAATATGCATTTATGAATTATCCTGTGCAAATCTTTTTTATAGCGGTATCATTCCGAGAAAAGAAATGGATCTTTAAAGTTTAAAATTTTTTTTCGTTTTTTAAAATTTTATAATACGAAATAATGCAAAATTTAAAATTTTAAAATTATAAAATTTATTTTACTGCCTTGTTGTAAAAATTACTCTCAGGTGAAATCATATTTAAAACATGAAAGAATATTGAAATTTTGAGAATAAGTTTCAGTCTTTCAGAAATATTTTATGTTGAAAAAAATTGATCATTGTTTTTTATAAGCCATTATGTTTTATATATACTTTTAAAAATAAGGATTTTCTATTTATTATATATTTTTTCATTTATTTTCCTTATTAAATATTCTTATAAGATAATTATAAGATAGAAATATCTAAATATTTTAGTAAATTATTATATATACTGTGTATTTATTCTCGTATTATTATTATCTATGTTTTATATTTTATATATTATTATTATTTATTATCTATGTTAATATTTATGTTACTATATATATTGTATTCTTTTTAAATTGAGAAAATTCAATAAATCTTTGAATTTTAATATTTATAGAACTTTTAATAGTTATAGAATATTTATATTTATATAAAAGATATAAGAAATTTAAAAATTGATTTTATTTTTTCTTAAAGAGAATTGAATTTTTCTGTAAGATAATATTCAAATATTTCTATGATCTAATATATTAATTAGTTTTGAGTAACAATAATTGAAATAAGAAATAAAATATTTATAAAGAAATATTTCTTTAAATGATTAATTTGAAATAATAATTTGTTTATATGCTATAAAATATTATTTCTAATATGATTTATTTAATTTTATAATATATTATAAATATTTCAATTATAAAGTTTTTAATTATGAATTTGATATGATTTATTAGAATATATATTTTTTTCATATTTAAAAATTTGTGTTTACACGTCATAGTGTGAGAGATTAGTTTAATTAATTAATATAATTAATAAATATATTACATTAATTAATAAATATAAGAAGTTTATTCTTTGAATAAATAAATATTTATATTTTTTTTAATTACTTCTTTATTTATTTTTCTTAAATAATAACCATAAAAATAATATTGAAAATAATCAATGCAAATTTAGATATATAAAATTCACAAATAAAATATTTCAAATAATTATTTTTAATACATAGTTAAAAAATTATTATTTCAATTCCATAAATATATTTAATAGCATTACGTGAAGTAAATCCTCGAATATTATCTATATTTACATTTTAACGAGATTCAAAAAATTTTCTATTCAATAACCATTTTCAATACTATTGTTTGAATTATATTCAACACTAATATTGATTCCCGTTGACACTATTGTATAAGACTAATTAGCATTTGTTCAATAAAAGAAACTCATAAATGCCAACTCGACAAAAGATACTTTACCTCTCTTTATTTCATTTTAGTTATTTTCTACAATTTTCTACACGCTGGCGCAGCACGTCGATTCGAACAAACGGTCAAACATATTTTACACGAAAAAGTTCAAAGCGATACTGTCCTTTTTCAAAGGACATATCATATTTCATAACCTAAAAATAGATGAATCTCCTGAGACTTCTCTTTCAATAGTTACGTACTCACCCTATTATTCCATATTTTTTCCCTCTTCTTTTTTCTCATATTCATCGTTTAATCATCTTAAATTTTGCGATGTCGAGTGAAATCCGTGAAATGATCATTTTAGAAGAATAAAGAAATCGTTAAAGAATCGTTAGTCAAAACGAACAATCCAAATGATCACTAACGAAATAACGAGATCACGTACGTTTCAAATATATTGTACGTTTAGACTGAATGAAATGGTGGAAATTTTCTCGAGAATTTGCTTGAATGTTAGCGAAATGAAGTTGGTTGCTTGCATTCGAAATCATGGTAATTCAATGCGATTTTCGACTGGATATAACTTCTCCTGTAATTTCGATAATATATTCTACGCGAAAGGAAAATTTTCATGCTTTAAAATCATATTTATAAAAGATTATTTGATTATTAGTGATTGATTGTATTTTTTAATAGTTATTTATATTACTAAAGAGAATTAGATATTATGGAATTCTTATTCAAATGAAAATTTTATTTTATTTTTTACTGTTTCATTTTATTTTAAATAATATTAATTGAATGTTAATGTATTTAAAAAGATAAATTATTTTAATATTTGTTACTTTATTTTATTTTTATATGATGAAATCTTTTTTTTTTTCATATGAAATTTTTATTTTCACATAATATAATAATATAATGATTTTTTGTATTTCTATATCTAAATACGTTATTTTTTTGACCTAAAATGGAATTCCAATTTTTTATATTCGAAAGTTATTATAATAATAAAATTAATTATAATATTCAAATAACATAACAAATATTAAAATAATCATTACTTAAATAATATTTATTAAAGATAAATTAATATAGCAAATAAGAAATAACAAATTTTGTTCGAATAATTATTTGAATAAGAATTTATTTTTTGAAGTGACATTATATATAGTAATATCTGAAATATTCAAATATCATTTCATAAGTATTTATATCATATACTAATAAATATAATATTAGTAAATTCTATTTATTTATATTATATTAGTATATGTGCATTTTGTATAGTATAGTACATTTTTTTCCCTATGATATCTGTTTAAGATCATTTTGACAATTATTTCTTTTACCAAATTTATTTTTTAACTTTTATTGAACTCAAAAATTTTAATGAAAAAATATGCATAAAACA
>NW_006263842.1:293508-294285 GCF_000469605.1 Apis dorsata | reverse complement strand
AATGAATTATATATATATATATATATATATGAAGTTATTTTTTTTTTGTCAGTATAAAATCTCTGAAGGCTTGAAATCTCAAAATTTCATATTCTTTCACATTCTTTCCTCTAAAAATAATTTCTGAAAATTTTTATAACAAAATAAAATATTAAAACCTAAATATTTTAAAAAAATTTTTATGTTCTATCTTATTACAAAATTATATTTATAAAAAGACAAATTTAAGATTCTATTTCAGATAATCATATCTTGCTAAAAAGAAATTTATATTTAAAGAACGTTAATACACATACATAATTTTTGAAGGCTTGATTTTCCTTAAACTTTTATTTTACTTTTTAAAATCAATCTTCTAAACTTGCTTCAGAATTTTATTCGTTTCTATCTCATTCATAAAAAATATTTTTCTTTTTCATTGCCTAATGAAGCAAATAAAATCGCTTCAAATAAAGAATAATTCTCCGAATAATTGTGATAATCATCACTTTAATTTCGATTCCTCAAAACTTAAATCTAACGTACATATTTTTACCGTACCAATAATTTTATTTATCAATAATCTATCATAGATAACTTTTCGATTCATCGAGATCGAAATAAATAGCAAAAGAAGAAATAATCATCGCGAGAACCGTGTGCTACGTACCTGGTGGCATTAATGGTGAAAATCGTCTCTATGGAACGGCGATCGATCACGCCACTAAGTAAATACTGAATGGCAATAAGCGCGAGGACGACGCAGGCGATCGCCTTGTAAAGGTGGGCACGATGCCA
>NW_006263842.1:286739-293351 GCF_000469605.1 Apis dorsata | reverse complement strand
CGCATGTGCGAGACACCATAACTCCCTCCTGTCGCCGTTAGATGAGTGCCGTACCGGACGAGGCGCTCCCTGCTGGCCGCTGTTATCGTTGCAACAGTTGCTCCGCTGTTCTTCCACGACTTCTCCTTTCGAATCAAGAAGGACGCACCGTGCTGCCTCCGTTCTTTTTCGTTCCGATCAGTGGACGATTCGGCGAAAGAGTGGAAACGGCCGGCGGGGCTGGACCAAGGGCCGAAGAAAGTAAAGGCCGCCCGGAGCTTCTCGCTTCCGCTCGCCAAGCGCATTACCCTCCGGCAGCGGTGCTCTCAGCGTAACGACACCTTAGATATCCTGGAAAATAAGGAAAAAATCATTTTTGTATTTTTGTTATTTTTACAATTAGAATAGAATGCCGAGAAGAAGAATTATTATAATTTAGTAATCGTAATAAATTCGAAAATCGATGAATACGTTGAATATTTTTCGTAGAATAAGGATTATGATGTAGAAGATTTTCCTAAAATTTTTAGTATTGGAAAGTGACGCTAGAGGTCAGAAACTTCGCAGAAAAAGAAGAACGGAACAAGCAATGACGAGGAAATGGAAGAACTTGTTATTAAAACTTTTATTACATGTTAGTAATTTATTTTTATATAAAAAAAATTTTTTTATATTTGAGTTTATATTTTTAATTTATAAATTATTTTCTGATATGCTATCAATTTCTTCTTTTATTGATATTAGTTAGCAACGAGTAGTTATTACGTTTTCTTATAAATTTTATGAAATAACATGCACCATTTTTATTTGTCATTGTATAAGGCAATACACTAGTTATGGTAATCAATTATGAACATGATCTCATTTCTGATAGTTATAAATCACAAGACTGTAGATATTTATGTATTGTGCTAACAATAAATGACAATAATAATACGAAACTATCGTTTAATTTAACTTTCCCATTGTATTCGTAAAAATTTGACTCTATTCTACGTGGTGAATCTAGAATTCTATTCTACATGATGTCAAAACTGACAAATATATTTGAAAAATCATTCTGAATGCACTTTAGATTGATTCTCAAGTTTTTGTAGTCTAGATATAGACGTATATGCAATAGAACTGCGATTATCAGAACATTCATTATCCACATTATCTCTATTATCTCAATGCTCTATTATCCCTACAATATGTTATTACATTCAATCCTTTTAACATGTTTAATTCATTTCATGAAATCGTGTTAAGCAAAACGTAAAATTAAAAAAACCAAAGAAAATTGAACAACAAAATAAACAACAAAAAACATTCGTGATATATGAGAATTACAAGTTTATTAAATTGTATCATGTAAAGGAAAAACTGTTGTAATTTTTGCATTAGATTGTATCGTGTTAGAAAAAATTATTATTTTTAGCTGTTGGCAACACTTAATTTAAATAATTTAATAAACTAATAACTAAAACTAATTTAAATAAACAAGTAACTTTTTTTTTTATCTTGACTCCGTATACATATATATAAAAATATGAGTCACGTGAATTTGAAATTTTTTATATTATATTTTATATTATTATTTTTTATATTATATTTAGTTTTATTATATTTAGTTAAATAAATGCTTACATTTATTTAATTATATTTTTTATTTAATTTTATTTATTTAATTTATATTTAAGCTTTTTTATTAATGATATTAATGATATATCATATTAATGATACATGATACATTTGTATAATTAAAATATATTGTATTAATTAAAATATTATTATATCAATTGGTATTGTATTAATTAAAATATATAAATACATAATTAGAAATAATAAGATAATAGAAATAGAAT
The DNA here is from genome assembly GCF_000469605.1 of Apis dorsata. Classification (NCBI taxonomy): domain Eukaryota; kingdom Metazoa; phylum Arthropoda; class Insecta; order Hymenoptera; family Apidae; genus Apis; species Apis dorsata. The sequence goes on along the minus strand of NW_006263842.1, from coordinate 291,525 downwards.
AAATGCTTTTTCATAATCAACAATAATTGACATATATTTATATTCTAATTGTTTACAAAACTATGATAATTCAAAATGGATATATTATTGTTGAAACAAAATATAAAATTGTTATAAGAATTACAAATTTATCAAAAGTATATATAATATTGAAAATCAATGATTAATAGTTCAAAAAAATAAAAAAATTTACTTATGAATTATTACTTATCAACTTTACTTATGAATTATTGACTTTTACTTTGCTATTATTTAAATTGAAATAATATGACTGATGTAACATTGATTTGAATTTATAATAAGAGAAATAATAATAGAAAAGAAACAACACGTATCCATAAAATTTTTCAAAATATTTTAAACAAAACTACAAGAAATATATGAATACAATGTTGATAAAAATAAAGAGATATCTTCTCATCTTGAAACATTCGTAATTGTCGACTTAAAGCATAAAAAAAAAGGAACATCAAAAAATTATTTATTAAAAACTCAATTACTGAATGATGTATGTAACTTAGCATTTAAAAAGATATGAGATGTAAAATTGTTTCTTCGTATCATTTCATCTAAAATCCATAAAATTTAACGGAAAGAAAATTCTCGTTCTATTATTTGAAAATTCTATTATTTAAACACATTTGTCTCTCTGTAATTCCGATAATTGAGATTCTATTGTATCGATAAATATAATTCAGTCAAGAAACTGTTCATATTTATATCGAAAACTAAACGTACATAAATAGCAATTGATAACAAGGAATAAGGAAAGTTAGTCTTAGCATTATCACGATCAATATTTAACGATGATCTTATCATCTAATATTCATTGAATACAATTAATGAAACACACACATATTTACAAAGACATGACATGATTACTATAAATAATTCGAATATCAACATAACATATATATTCAAATAAATAATTATTATTAAAAGTTAAGTTTGAACTATTTGATTACTCGTACGTAGTTCATATCGTTGCACTTTCCATAACTCGAGAACGAAGATAAATCGTCCTCTCGTGTATTAATAAAATACTTTGTATAGAATTTCCTAAATATATATAATGTTTTCCTATATTTAGCAAAGTTTGTCAATTTTAATCCTGAATAATCATGAATATTCATCTTTTTGATAAAATAAGTGAAAAATCAATTTAGTTCTAAAATATGTTTCATTTAAAATAAAGGAATTTTGTAATCTAATTTAAATAAATAAAGTTTGTAATAAAAAATATAATAATTCAAAAATATAACTAGGTTTATAGTAAAAATTATGTATAATAAATGTAAAATCGATCTTCATAATTTTTTAAACAAGAAACACACGAAATTCTATACTTATTTTTTCTGCAATGACATTCGTAGAAGTATTTTGATTTTTTGATAATTAAAACTGGCAATTAAAAATTAATTATTTTTATGATTATATATCAATTTAAACTAGATCTTCCTATAATATACTTTGAAAGATAGTGTACGATGGAAAAAACTAAAGAAAATAATTTTTAATATAAAATAAATAAAATTCAATTATTATTAAATATATTACTTAAAAATAATAAATTCATTTATTGCACGCAAGATTATATATAGTTATATCTAATTAATAAATGTATGTTTATTGAAAATTTCTATCGACAAAGTAAATTCATATCTGAAAAATAGGATTCCAAAAAATAAATTTAATCAAATTTCAACAAGTAAAAAAATTCAACAAGTTTTTCAAATAGAAAAATTTGATTGAAAGAAAAAGTTGTGGAAGTTCGTTTAATTTACACAGGATAAAATAATTAATAATTATCTGGAAATAAAATAATTAATAATTATCTGAAATATCTCGATTGTTTTTAATAATATTAAAAAATGTTTCAAATAAAAATTGAAAATTAAAAGCTGAGCATATATTTCGACATTATTTTTTGTATGTGAGTATAAGAGTAAGGAATTATGTGAAAATCAGTTTTTAAATGGAATTGTATATCTTTTTGTATTAATCGATGCAACTCGATATTCTCTGTAAAAGAATATTAATTCACATATATGTTAAAAATTATTTATTTAAGAGATATTTAAATTTCATAAAATGAAATACAGAGAAAGTATGAATTGATGAGTATTGTTTTGTGCATTTCTCAAAAAATATTACAAAATTCAAATTAAAATATCTTCTATATTAATGATTTTCCATAAATTTAATACTTCTTTAAAAAATAATTATTTTTTAAAAAATGATTAATGTATGAAAAATTATGTGATTCCATTTAAAGACGTAAAGTTGTCAAATCGTCTTTATGCAACAATATATTAAAAAACTAATAATACCAGAATATGCATTTTTCGACATCATACAACTTTTATTTAAAACATTTTTTAATATTATTAAAGCATTCAAATATTTTAGATAATTTTATTCTCGATATTTTTTGTAAGTACACATACATTTAGCATTAACCATTTAAAATGATTAACAATAAAAGATTTCTCTATTCTTTTATTTTAAAAAATAATAACTAAATAAATGAAATTTTAAAAAGATTTTTTAAAAAGAATTCTTTTCATATATTATTAAATATAATACATTATAATTTAATACATTATATAATAATATATGGAATATCTTTAGAAGTCAAAATAAGCATTAAAGTTGATATAATAAAATATTGGTTAAAATTTATTTATTATAATTGAAGTTTGTGCTAAATGAAAAAAAACATAGATATAGACTTTTGTCTTCATTTAACACATTACTATTTTATTCTATCTCAATCTCGTTTCTTCTAATTAAATTGCTTATAATTTAAAAAACAAGCTTCAACTGATATTTTTGTATATCAATTTTTATGTTTGTTTTGATCTCGAGAATCGATTTTCAAAAGCTATTCCATTTAATATATCAATTCTGTATAGTATAAGAAAAAAAAATAGTTATTTTATTATTTTATATTATTATATTATTTTATTATCAGTTTTGAAAAAATAGTTTTAAAAATAGAAAAATATTTTTTTCTTGATAAAAAAAGTAAAAAAATGTATATTTTTATTACATTCATAAAATAAATATAATAAATTTTTTGATATATTATTAGAATTTTAATGATTAATTTATATATATCAGATATACATAAAAAAAATTGAAAGTCTTTAATACATAAAAAATACACAGGAAACGATAAGCCGGAATTTGAAAGCCATACATATCATTGCAGTATCACGCGTGATAATAAAGGTCAATGTTACGTATATATTTCATGTAATAATGAATATTCGATGGCGACATATTAGATAGCGCATATGAAAATTAACAAACCAGAGATTGAAATGGAAAATTTCAGAAATTGCTGATAAACACTCACTCATATATTAATGTTTAAAAAGGGCTTTTATGAATTATTTCTTCATAAGGGAAAATTTGAAATTTAGATTAAAACACTAAAATATTAAAAATACTTCAATTTCAAGCAAATTTTTGTATAATGTTTCAGAATTCTATTTTATTTACACGTGTAATATTGCTAAATCACGAGCAAATTATTTACTATTTACATTCAGATTCGATATAAATAAAATATGTTTTTTTTTATTGAAATTTTTTTATGCATCGAAAATAATTATGTTCTATTTTTTCTTTTTTTATTTTTTAGATATTGAAAATGGATTTTTTTATGTAATATTACATGTAATAGCAATATATGAATCAATATATGAATCATACTGGTATAAGTCCAATCGATTTGAAAATGAAACTACATACTACATAATTTCAATTACTACATAATTTCACGTTAATTTAAAATACTCAATTAATTACTAATGATAAATTTAACGTAATGTTAAATCTAAAAGAACGTAAAAGTATACAAAGAAAATTATTTTTTTCTTATCAATTAATAAATATGATTTCGTAAAATAATTTACATAAATTTTATTATCATAAATTTCAAATAAATCTTAATCTTAAAATTATTGTACCGTATGATATAATACATTTCAGAAATCTATTTTCCCCATAAATCTAAGTGATTTCTGGTGCTAAACGAATTTATTCATACACAAAGATCAGAGAATAGGTTTCAGTAAGTCTTAATTGGAATAATCAAATGTGCAACGCGATCACTGCGAACTGTATTCTCTATAAACTTTGCCCCTGACTTTGAATTCAAATAGTTTACCCACGCACGCTTGCAGCTACTGTTTGCCGAAGTTAGTAGTTAGCAGCCTTTCGCGATTACTATCGGTTTACAATGTCTCCATAACAAGCAGAGTGCGTCTGTGAACAATTACGTGATTTTCTTAATATAATGTAATAAATAGGAATTAGAATGAAACGAAATATAATTATATTGGATAATTTTACAGTATTATTCTTAACTTTTAATAGTGAACAAAAGTTGTTAATTTTTAAAGTTATTAATATTAACATTCATTTGGAAAGTTTATCAAATTCGATTTCAAATTAATATTTATATAAACGTAATTAACTTTTAATAGTGAACAAAAGTTGTTAATCTTTAAAGTCAATATCAACATTCATTTAGAAAGTTTATCAATTTTTGTTTTTAATAATTTTTGTTTTTAAATAGTAAGTATTAGAAAAAAGAAAATGTTTTATCACATTTTATAACCAATATCCTTGATTCTACATACAATTTTTTATATTCACAATATTTTCAAAAGCAGAAATAAAATCAGAAATTAAAAAAGTACTTCAAATAGTATCAATGTATTTTCAAATATTCTTTTTTTTCTTTATTCCTGAATAATATACATTTCTATTTGAA
>NW_006263842.1:284941-286620 GCF_000469605.1 Apis dorsata | reverse complement strand
AAAAAAAAAAAAATCATCAAAATAATTCCAAACAATAAGATAAATTGTATTATATAATAATGTAAGATATAATTGTATTATAATAAGATAAATATTATTTCTCTACCTTTATAAATCCACTTATGAAAATTTATGAAAATCCATTATAATATTAATCGTGGATATTTATGAAAGTAGCATATTCGAAATTACTGCGTTTCAAATTATCGTATGATAATCATGAAATAATATAATATTCGAAATTATCAGAAATAACCAATTCGCGCAATTATTTCTATATATAAAATAAACAACACATTGTTTCAAGCGATATAATCGAATAATGTCACTTCACAAGCGTCCACATGCCTGAATAAGATCATATTGAATAAAATGGCACATTAATCTGAAATAATATCGTTTCAAAGACCTTCAGGTCCGATCGCTACATACATCAGCAATAACATAAACAAAGAATGAACGGTGTTTAGCGTGACTAACAGCGTGAATGAATCGCGATGCATCGCCACTCGTGCAATTCACTGTGTAAAATCTACAATTACAATGGTTATCGCAATACAGCGAGTAACCGAGTCCCTACGAATTCTCGTGCGCCTCTCTTTGCTCGCGTGTCAAACAAATTAGATTAAATCGATCGGATTAACATAGATCTTATCGAAATACATTACGTTTGTACATTCCCAGTGAAGCCGGTTAATACAGAGATATAGGATTTATCCGAAATAATACGTTGTCAAATAATTATTTCAATAAAATTTTTATTTCATTCAATTTTTCATTTTTCTTATATACAAATAATACAGTATTGTATTTCACAATACGATACATTATTTTATATTATTTAAATATTTGTTATTTGATTTCGTTGGAAGAAGACAATGGATTTTAGAATCATTTTTCTTATTTAATTATCTTGTTTAAATATATCATTTCTTGTGTTTCCTTTGAATGCCAAATCCTATTTTAATATTCGTTATTTTATATTCGATATTTAAATATTTTGTTATTTCATTTCATTAAACGAATATAAGAATGTTTTTCCTCGTGGAATTTTAGTATTTTTTAATTTTTATATTTCTTTGTCCGAGGTGAAATTTTTCTTATACAAGAAAAAGAACTCTATTATTTATTCTATAATCTATTATCTATTTTTTGTTATTATTCAAAATAATAAAAAATTTGAAAAATAAATCATTTGTAAATAATAAAATCTTAGAATTTATCTTTATTTCAAATAAATTCATTTCTCTATTTGAAGTATATTATTTTTTCTTTTATTTTACTTTCAAACGAATGAAAAAATTCTGACTACAATTGTTATTACATTTTACGAAAATTACTTTATATTTTCATAAAATTAGAAATCAAAATAGAATAGAATAGAATAGTGAAATATTAAAAATTCAAAATGTTGTCATGAACAAATATATAGGTATGAAAATTTTGTGACCTCATAATCGAAAATATATAATTAGATATTTTACATCGAATTAAAGCATTTTTAATATGGCCGAATGCGGATCAGAAATTGCTGACGAGATAAAGCATTAAAAACTCCGAAAAAACGCGCCATCAAGATTCAGAGCACGGTCGAAAGCGCTCGTAAAATTAAAACAAAGCCGAATCCTTGAAACACCTTGGATATTGCGGTTGGAAAGCTACGTTATTTCCCTTAAAAA
>NW_006263842.1:279204-284843 GCF_000469605.1 Apis dorsata | reverse complement strand
AGAAAAAAAAAAAAAAATAAAAATAAAAATAAAAAAAAAAAAGAAAAAAAGAAAAAAAAGCGGAGCACACGCATTGGTGTGGAATTCTCTTGGAAAATGCATTTGAAATTTTCTCTGCCGCTTCGAATAATTTCCACCGCGTGGCCACGTATCGATTTTCTCGTCGGTGCACGGATTGCATTGCGTGGGTGGCATACTCAAAGAGGATATCATCGTCGACTCTTCCCAAGAAAACTTCTCGATAGTGTATTATCGTGTTCATCCTTTACACAGTGCGTCAAGAAAGTAATGAGATTAGTCAAAAAATACCAAGATAGCGAATCATTAAACTGCAAATTTTCTATTTTTTCTTTTTTTTTTCTTCAAAATAATAATTTGCAAGAATTTAATATATTTATATCGTTTTGAAAGAGAGTATTTTTTAGCTTAAATTGTGCTTAATATCAAGTTTGAAATTAGAAAAATCGTTCAATTTCAATTTTAGCAATGGGGTCGAAAATAAGTTTGCTGGTGGTAAATCAAAAAAAGTAAGGAGAGTGGTTAAATATAGGAATTCCTTTTTTAGCTAAAAATCGTTGTTATCGTTATTGATGTGTATACAGAGGCTCGAGACTAAAGGATGATAATGTATTTGCAGTAACAACGTTTTTAGATAAAAAAGGAACTTCTGTTTAATTATTTATTTTCTTTATTTTAACTCTAACTCTACTTTTAACTTTAAATTTAAAATTTAAATTGAAAGATAAATAATTGATTAATCTGATCTTGATATTTAATAAAATATGTGATAAAACGACTAAATATAATTCAAGCAGATTATTAAATATTTTTTCGTTATTCTTGAAAGGTTACTTTGAAGGGAAGAATTAACAAATTTGCAATCTTATATCTACTATTACTTTGCATTTTTACTATTATCATTATTTTCTTATAGTAACAATTTTTATCTGTGTTTCGAACACTAAAGCTAAATAGAAATGAAGAAGAATTCTGTATGCAAATAATTCTACATGCAAAAAAAGAATAACTAAAGAATAATTAAGAATAACTAAAGAATAATTAAAAAAGAATAATTAAGAATAACTAAAGAATAATTAAAAAAGAATGATTAATTTAAATATAAATTAATTTTCAAATAAATTAAATTCAAGAAATATATTTGTTAATTTGTTAATTTTATTAATTTTTAATTAAATGCTGATAATCAATAAAAAATTTCAAAATTCCACGTGTGAAAATAAGAAACAAAAATACAGAACAATTTTTTTTCAATTAAAAATTAATTTTCGAGAAAACTGAATTTGAAAATATTCCAATCATATGTGCAATTTTTTCAAAAACATAAGCGATATTCGAATCTAATCAAGAAATAGCTAATTTTAATTATATTTGAAAATTTTTCAAACTTGATTTATTTGAAAAAGTCTTAAATGAAAAAAATATTCTTTCTTTTTTTTCAAATTACTTTTGCATATAAAATTACTATCTTATCTTGTACCGTAATTTCAGAAACACCCTGTATGCATGAAACATTGAGGAAGGATGAATCGTTCACGTTCGATACGTAGAAGGAAGAAACAACCCTTGTGCATTTATTTCATTGTTTCCTCTCGTCTGTTTCTATTTTGAATCAAAAGTATCTTGTTTGCACGTGAAAATTATTGTAATACAAATGACAAACAATAACAAAAATGACAACATTTTTTCTTTAAACGTAACTCGATTTTCATCAAGGAAAAATACAAAGTTAAATTTTCCACAAATTTTAAAAGTTTTAAAAGTTTCTATTAAAAATTAAAATGAATGTTTAAAACGTAATTCATCAACTTTGATCTAGACTCTTTGGTTTAATTGTATTATAAAACACATTTTTAAATATATAAAATTTTTGTGACTATAAACTTTTATATTTAAAAGTCCTATATATGAATTATACTCGTTAAATGTTATTAATAGATTCAAAAAAAAAAAAAAAGAAAAATAAAATAATTTTTTAAAACAAACTTTAACTAAACATGTCAAATTGCATGAAGATATCTTTTTTAGGAAAAGGAAGTTAGTTAACATACTTCCAATGTTATACGTCTTGTTCCCTTTACAATGAAACATGGACTTATTACGGACATGTTAGGCGTATCGGTTTTCCTGTTATATGGAGATTGCGAAATACGATCGAGTTTGTTCGATGTAACATGGATCCTCCTCTGTGTACAACAATCGATAGTTACACTATCTTTCAAAAATATTCCACTTTGCTCGATTTTGTAAAAAAAATATGCATTTTAATCGTATATAAAATGTAACAATGTTTAGATAATTTCGCATAAAAAACGAGAAATAAGAATCTATGTTTAAACTGAATTATTCCTTTAATTCAATTAAATATTAGAAAGGAATCCAAATTTCAAAATTATTTAATTGGAAACTAAAAAAAATAAGGAAAATTAATTATTAAAATTTTTAGACAAAATTGTATATTGTTCAAAAAAAAAAATGAAAAAATACCGAAATTTTATTGATCATTCTAAGAGATTTTCTATTGACAAAAAATTGCTTCAGATATAATACATATATATACATACACGTAAACTTCAAATTCATTAAGTATTATTAGAAAAGAAAATATTTCGTGAAATCATCTCATACAAATTAAGAAAAATCATAATTATTAAAAGGAATTCTGTACGAATAACATTTAAATAATTTCGAAATTAATATACATCAATTAATTACATTTTATTAAGAAATAAAATCGAGTTAAAATTTAATTTATCAAAAATCATTACATAGCCCTGTTATGCCCAGAAAAATTGCTTTCGATCTAACCGCGTGGTATCGTGAAACGATACTTAATTACTTCCTCTTTACAGCACAAGCTTGCGGATTCCGAGCCAATTAATTGGATGCGTATTTGCTCGCTTATTATATCGTCGTTGATACGGCTGCCGATAACGATCGTTCCCCTTTCGCAAATAGAATCACAATTTCTCCCGTTTACGAAATATATATATGCCGGATCGACAGGCATATGTTGTTTACGAAGAGCCGCGTGTTAATAATCCCGAGAAAGTGAAACGGGGAAAGAGAACAGAAATTTCCATTGATCACGAAATATCCTCCCCATTCCCCCTTTGGGTGGCCTGGATATCTCGATGATTGATCCGGTTCATCGAGGAAGTCGATGCCGTGGCGAACGATAGCCAGAAACCACATTTCTAAACTTCCGATAACTCGATAAACATCCGAAGGACGCAACGTTGCAAGGCTTTCCATCTATAGTTCCGAGACTTCTTTCCACGATATACATTTCTCGTAAGGTAAAATGCCGTGCATGTATGTGTGTGTGTGTGTGTGTGTGTGTACAGTTGCAAGGATCAAAAGCGATAGATACGTATAGGCGTGCATCAGAAACATACAACAACAACATACAAGCGGAAACATACGTGTGCCATAGGTGTATACGTATTTTGTACGGTTCCAACGGGAGGCAGACAAGGGAGACAAAAGGGAAATGCTATCAAAGAGATTGTAAAGTACACCGGTCGCTTTATGGCTCGAACTTTATTTTCCATCGCTTTATAGTATATAGCCTGTTCACGAAAATCGACGGAACGTGAGCTCGTTCATCGATATAATTGTATTTATTTTTTTATTTTATTTTTTTGCACGTTGATTGTATTGTTAATTGTATATGAAATTATATATAGTGTGAAATTATGTAGTTGTAGTTTCTTTGTTTTCTTTTTTTTTTAATAATTTTTGAAAGGATAATTTTCAATCAATTAAAATATAATTTAGCTTTGAGGAGAGCTCTTTTCTCAACTAAAGAGATATAATTTGATTTGGATATTTTATTTTTAGAAAAGTTCAATGTACGTGTGAAATATTTTATTTTTTTTAAGTATAAATGGTGGAAAAATTGAGGATAGGTTTATAGGAGGAAGAATTAACGAATATAACGAATGTAATTAAATTTTATATCTGCTATGTTAATTTCTCGATTAATTATTAATAATTTCAATTTTTTAGAAATATAATGCTATTCTTTCTTTTTAGAGTATCGTTTTTTGTTTATTGTTTGATCTTCATCGATATTCAATAATTGTTTCATGAATAAAGCCTAAATCAATATTTTATTTCAATTATACCGTTAATTTAATTATTATAAATGTTAATTGAAAAAATATGCGAAGAAAATGTAAACAGAAACTAGATGATTTGTCTAATAACAATGTATTTGTTTAAAAATTGGCAATTTTATAATATAAATATTTCATTTCATTTCATAGTATAAGTATAAATAGTATAAATATAATAGTCATATAATAATATAAATATAGTATAACCTAATATTTTTATATTTTCTTTGAAATCTTTTTTTACATTTAAGGTAATCTCAATCTGTCGATATTTTACCTTCTCATGAATTTAAATGAGACTTTTTTTAACCATCTTTTATGACGTAAAGCATTTCTTTTATCTTTCTATATAAGGATTTATTAAATTAAATCTCTTATCTCTTATCTCTTATTATCATTCGAGTTGTTCTAACTTATTAAATAAATTTTTTTTTTAAATCAAATTGGAAAATGATTCTGTAAGCAGAAATAAAATAAAAAATTTATTTCGATCTTTTCAATCGTTTTCTCACACAAAAATGAATATTTGTTAAAAACAATACAATTGTAACCAATTATAATATATTAAAAATAATTCAATAATAATAATAATAATAATAATAATAATAATAATAATAATAATAATAATGAAGACAAAGTAAAATTGAATATTTATTTTATTTTTATTGCATTCTTAGTATTACAAATTGTAAATGTATGTAACATTTTTAAAATATTAAAACAAATGTATTATTTATTTTTATCAATTTAAGAATACATACAATACTTCAAAAGTTTCTAGAAATGCGAACGATTTAAATTAAAGAAACCGGAATATTTCTTAGGAAAAATATTTTTCTACAACTATTTCATTTAGAGAAAGTATAAATAACAAAAAAAGTAAATATAAATTGTGTATTAACAAGTAAATATCAAAATGTTTGATGTTACATACAAACAATAATTATATATAAATTTATGTAATAATAATATTATATAAATATTATATAAATAAACGTATATCTCGAAAAGAAAAAAAAAGAATCACATTTATAATACTTTTTCTTATTTAAGGATAAAATCTAAAAAACTTCGTTAAATTTAAAAAACTAATTTTTTTAAATTAATTCTAATTTTTTCACAGTTTTTTCTGAAGTATTAAATAGCATTACTCGGATTTTAAAATTTTGGTATGACTTTTCTACATTTACATTAATATAAAAAATTTTGGAAAAAAATTAATTAAGTTACATATTTTAAAATATCTATATATTTTTATGTTATATAATTACATATTTAAAAGAAAACTATGTTAACTTTGAGACATTATAATTTTATATTTTAATTATTGTATTTGAAGATCACGCAGAAATTTAGTAATTTCATATTTTTTACATTTTTATAAGAGAGCAGTCTTCAAGTTGGACTTGTCGAGTTATTTCCCTGCATATCTATAATTAAAATGGTTGTATCTCGAGACTTGTTCACTTTCTGTTTCTTTTTAACTTTCTTTTTAACTTT
>NW_006263842.1:274925-278918 GCF_000469605.1 Apis dorsata | reverse complement strand
GTTTGCGTATAAAATGACATTATCAAAATTCATTTGTTCCATCATCGTAAAAAAAAAAAAAAAATAATTAAACGAATGGACGATACAAAGAATTGACCAATTATTATTATATTAATCCAAATATTTATATAGTCAAAGAGCACATTTATAATTAAGTCCTGTTACGATTTCCAGAATAACATTTATGACGGTTTACCTAATTATGGAAATCTGTCTGCATCCTCTTTGTTTCGGCAAATAATTGAGCAATTTCATATAGTATATTACATGCAAATTTGTAACGCAATTTTTATTATCATCGAATAATATAATAAACAAGCGGCTCGTTATTCGCCTTTATTGATAGAATATAACATATTAATCTCGAAAAGAATTGTGAATATTAAAATAAATATCTTTTGTATTTATGGTGTTAATCTCTCTTCCTATTTTTTTTTCTGCGAATTTATGAAAACAAATTGGGTTGCATATCAGTGAGAAAAAAAATTTTAAATTAAGAAATACACGCAATTCCTTGTAAACGCTTTATGCGATGAGAAAACTAAAGAGTGTTTATGCATTTATGGGAAAATTAAGCAGGTAGAGAATGCACATAGTATGTAAAAAAACATCAGTAAAATAATGATTATGATATTTAATAAATAGAGTATACTTCTAAGTTGTTTTTTTAAATTACAATTTGAGAAATGTTATATAAAAGATGTGTATTGATATTAATACAAATTATAAATATGTATACATATATAGTTTATAGTATGTTTCATAAAAAATTATATTTATCATAATTTAAGAATATTCTGTTCATTTTATATTTCCACAAATATTATATTTATACATGTATATTTATACATGTATAGTTTATAGTATAGTTTCATAAAAAATTATATTTATCACAATTTAAGAATATTCTGTTTATTTTATATTTCCACAAGTATTATATTTATATATATAAAAGATATGTATTGATATCATAAATATGATATTACAAATTATAAATATGTATACATGTTTAGTTTATAGTATGTTTCATAAAAAATTATATTTATCATAATTTAAGAATATTTTGTTCATTTTATATTTCCACAAATATTAATAATTTAATGATAAGTTTTCGAAGTTATAGATATATATTTATATGATGACAAAGTTCATTAAGTGACAAACATAATTACATATGTTCATAGACTGATCAATAGTTTGATGATTTTTCATTTATACTAAAGAAATTTCACATTAGAATAATTTCACATTAAACACTTTTTCTAGAACATTAAATTTAAACACGTATAATTTTGCAAACATGATAATTGCTATTTAATGAATTAATTCAAAGCTATATAAAAATATCGATTGGCATTATAAGCAATTTAAATTCGTATTGAATAAAATAAAGCGGCTATTTATTTTGACTTTATAATCGATCCTTCGAACTTCTATGAATATATTACCACCCTTATACATATTATTTTAAAGAAATTCGTGTAAATGTTCAATGATATAATTTAAATGATCGAGTATAAAATTTAATTCGTACAAATGATGTTCATTGCACAAGGATGAAATAATTTAACTCGATATTTGATAATTATAATTTAATTCGAGATACTTCAGATTATTTTAACCTACAATTAGTGCAGTTCAACTGTGATAAAGTCCATCACGTGCATTATTGATATAGTTACATGCATAACTATGATGTAAGAGAATGGAAAACATGGCCTTGCAAACAGGATATTTAACCACTATTTAATTAAACTTCCCCTTAATTGCGATAGCTTTTACCACCCGCGTCGATAAACGCGTTATGATGTAAGAACTGTAGTGTAGCGAAATATGGCCCCCATATATGGAATGTTTTGTGAAAGAAAGATGATTCTATGTGACGAAATAAATCGAAAATAGGATAAAAATTCGATTAATTTAATATAATTAAAATTTGCTATTTCATATCAATCAGATACGAATAAACTATCGATAATAAATTGTTCTATGAAAATAAACGAAAAATAAATAGAATAAATTTTTTTCATTCGAAAAGTAGTTTTTGAGAAAAATCATCGATTATACGATTCCTTAATTGTATACTTCTATCTGAAAAATAAAGATTTAAAAATTTTATTCTGTATTTTTCTGCATATTCCATTTAATTAGGAATTAGTTAATTTCATTTGTATAATTATATTTTGAAAATTTTTTAAACTTGTTTTTTACTCGAATACAAAGTCTAAAATTTTATTCTATAACAGGATGTTTCAAGTATCGATATATTTTATGGGTCTGAATAAATAAAAAGTATTATATATAGTTACAACTAGATACAATAATGAAATATAAATCAATATTATTTAGTATTAAAATTACTGTCAATAATAATATTAAATAAAAATTAATAATGTTTTATGATATTTAATACTTTAGACTTGTATATAATATATATTTTCCAAAATTTATGATACTTTAAATTTATATTTTTACAAGTAAAATCATCTTCTGTCAAGTTGTAACATCAATTCACATCTTTCATTTCTTCTATTCGTCAATGAATCATATTCAATCTCGAAATTAAAGTGAATTAAGCAAATTTAAGTTATTGCACTTTCGTGACTCGTTTCAAATCGAATCATTGAGAGATGCGTATAAAATGAAATAATGTCTCCGTTACCTTAACAAACGATCATCGAATATATCAAATAAACGACCAATCAGAATCGCCGGGTTGAGCAGACTGTACTCATAAATAGCAAAAAGCGAATTTATATGGCCGAATAAAGGATATTGCTCCAGGTTCGTGTTCTCGCGAAATATCTATCTAGGAAATATGAATCGATGCTCGTGGCCTATAAATCTCTCGAGTTTCAATCGTTTCTGTAAATTTTTTACTTTTTTCGATCCAGACAGGTTTTTGCAGTTTATTCGAATAATTCATGTATCTCTTCTTGTTATACGAAGTTAAAGGAAATTAACAAAAAAAGAAAAAAGTAATCGTCTAAATAGATAAATCCGAGTTGTTTACGTCTAGATTAAAATTCTTCTTCCATTTCTGAATTCTTTCGAAGCAAGATTTTTATTTTTGTTGATAAACTTATTAAACGATAACTTATTATACAGATGATTCACTTGATTTTGATATTTTGATTTTTTTTTTTTTTGTACAAAAATCTTGTAGCAAGAAATGTTTCGGAATGAAATAAAAATGGAACATTCTGGTGTTATTAATTTTTTCTTTAAGTGGATGTGATAAAAATCATATAAAGATCAATTTTGTTCAATTTTGTTTTAAGTGGTGATGTATTTTCTATATGAAAGTTAATTCATATATATATTTATATATAATTATTAATTGAATAAATATTTCAATTTAAATTTATAAATTTATAAATTGTAAAATTTATTGAAAAACAAAGAAAACATAAACAAGCGTGTACAATAAATTTTATAAACTTCAAATTGAAATATATTTTATAATGAGATAAAAACTTTGATAGATATTCCAGATTTTTTTGTAAATAATGAAAAAAATAATTATCAATATAAATAATTTAGATACAAAAAAATATGCTTATCCTTGAAAAGATAATAGGATTTTATTGCCATGAAATAACTACTGGAATTGTCTTTGAATTAATTAATGAAAGAATCACTTATGCAATATTCAGGAATATTTTTAATAGCAATTTAATTATACTAAAATAATTATGTATCAAAAATCTATTAACTAAAAGTAATATAAAGCAATAACTCTTTAAAAAAGAAAAAGTTAATTAAAAAAAAAAAACAATCTAAGAAATCATTACAAGCTGAAAATAAAACATGATATTTTATTTGATTAATTCTATTAATATAATCACAATTATTAAATATCTGTTTTATTGATAGAATGAGATCTCAATAAATATGGAACATAAATTCAATAAATACGTTCTATTTAGTGTCCTCAAATTAGAAGATTAACTTAACCACTTGACTATATTAACATTTTCAGGATAAGAAACA
>NW_006263842.1:268143-274748 GCF_000469605.1 Apis dorsata | reverse complement strand
TTTTTTTTTTTTCAAATGATAGCATAACATGATTTTGTAAGATATATAATACAAAAATCAATCTATAATTTCTTTTATTTAAACTAACTTTTTTTGAACTTGAATTTTTCAAACATCATATACTACTTTATTATAAACATTGCAAATATTTATCGAGAAAATTCATGGTGTACAAACGACATTTATTATACAAGGTACATCTTTTATATCTTAGCCTAATAAAGTAAGTTTGAATTTATACAATTTTGTCAATCAAAGTTTTTAAGTAACTAGTTTGTCACTTAAATAGAAGTTTCCATGCTTGAAAACTTTGAAGAACACCAAAGTTCTACGTGAAATACCGCAGTATTCAATTATTCATTAATAATTGTAAAAGTAATTAAAAAAAGAAGAAAAAATTGATAATAGAGACAATTGATCGATATATATATTATATTGGATATTGAAGAAAGAATGCGATGAAATAATCAAAGAAAAGAGAATCGAGGAAAAGGAAGATGAAAGTGTAGAGAAATGAGAAGAAGAAAGAAAGGCATGATACAGGGGGTTGCGAAACGAGAGATCGATAACCATCGTCATGGCGACCATAGCATCAACTAGTCTTTATTCCTCTCTTCTTCTTCTTCTCCTCTCTCGTGCTTTTCTTCGAACAACGCAAGCTTCTGCCACTGCTTCTTGTACACAAGTCTGAAAATATTGCATAGGTACATACACATGAATCCCATGATAACGACAATACACGTAACAGGAACTCGATTATCCGGGAAGTCAACGGGGAATTTTCACATTCAATAAAGCTCGTCGTTCGTCGAATTGCAAAAAATTGTTTTTTGTCAGGAAATTTTTACCTGAGATAAATTTGATGTCACTCGACGAAATATTAATGTGCGAAATAAATTTTGACAGTGACAGTCGCGTCAATGTTCGTGTGAAATATAAGAAAGATGAGCGTGCGTATTAATTTGATCTAAATATTGACAATATTTCTTATTGTTTATTTTTCTGTTTGAAGCGCTAAATTCTTTTTGTTCTTAATTTTTGCAATAGTACGATAATTTCAATATGTGTTTACCTGAGATTGTTTTTGAAATATTATTGTATTAATGAATAGATAGAAAATTTTTGTATAAGAGAGATGTATATGAAAGTATTTGGTATGATATTTAGACGATATGGTGAGAAATAATTTATTATGTATATGAAAAATGAATTTTCTTGAGATGATAATAATATTTGATTAACAATTAATAGTCTTTTCGAGACGAATTTCTTTATATTAACATACAATCAATAAGTTACCTATTAACTTTTGTTTTAAAAAAAATTATAAACATACTAATTACCAATTACATAAAACAATATTTCATAATTTTTAAGTTATAAATAATTAAAAATACTTTAAATTGATATTTAAAGACAGAAGACATACAGAAAAACGTAACAAAATATTATATATATATATATTACACATTTATATATTTTGATTTTTAACAAATATAAAATTAAAAAATATTAAGAATTCTTCATTAAAAATTGAAAAAAATAAAATACGTATTATTTTAAATACAATGCAAATAGATAGCATTCTTGCTCATAAGAAATAGATGTAAAAATGAAGTATACAATACATTCTGACATCTAGCGGATATTTCAAAAATTATACACCAGTCATTTCACAAGCAGAGTCCATTTCTTCTAGAATTACCTTAGTCGTGTGAACGGAAGTACGTACAACGGAATACTGTTTCCATATTGACCAACTAACAGCAGGATAAAATATGAATGCAACATACAATTTGAATCTCGAGAGTTTCCTGAGTGTTCCTATATTAACAGGCAAATATCCATATGGCAAAGGTGGTAGATAATATAATACTAGAATTCGCAAAGTTTTAATCGTAAGACAAACTAACCAGAACTTCATGTCCCACATGCTGTGCAAAAATTTTCAAGCAATAAAATTCTGTGAAATTTTACCTCGATTGCGATCTTTTAATTAGGAATAGGAATAAAAATCGCTGGAAATCTCGAAATTTAAAAATAAAATTTTCCAACTTTTCGAAATTTTCGGAATATAAAATTTTAATAATACTTTGTATAAATAATATTGATATATATGATATTGTGACGATATCAATTTATTTAATTAATAATGATTCAATTGTATTTTTGTTGAGATTTATCCAAATTCATTTATATATATATTATTTCAAATTATTTGAAAATTTATTAAAAAATTTGTAAAAAAATTTCGAGTTTCGTAATTTCACAATATTTTGAATTCGAATCTAGAAATCAGGTGTCAATCTATTAATTAATTTTTTCTACTATTTTTACTATTTTAGTTTATGTACAAGATGTTTAACATATTTGTGAATTTGAATATTTTTAAGATCAATTTTAAAGGCCAAAACAATCTCTTTTTTACACTGTCGTTTATAATGCAAACTTCAATTGCTAACAAAATATAATAAAATCTTAACCAAGGAATTTCTATACTTCTATATTTCTCGATTCTTCAAAAGTGTTCCAAGAATATATTAACATCCCTTACATCACTTTAACATAAAATGTTTCGCAGGCAGTTTGAGTACAAAGTTTCTTCTGAAACATTTTCAAAGTGTATAAGTTCAATTCACCAACGAAACAACTGTACACGCGTTGCATGCACATGTTCCAAATAATCTAGATCTCTTTGAATTCTAAAAAAAAAAGTGAAAAGAGAAAAATACAATTCTTGGCAAAAAATATTCGATCATCCTTTAAAATACAATAACTATTTTAAAATCGAACGAAATTTGAGTTTTCTTGACAAATTAGAAATTTACTAGATGATGTGTAAAAATAATTTTGAAAAAAATCCATTTTTGCTTTTTATCTGAACTTATGATAAAAAATTAAACAATACATTTTATAGATTTATGTCAGTTACACATGCTGAAAATTTCATCAAAATCGATTGACGTAGAAACAATAGACATCGAAAAATATAAAAATCTATAAATTTTAAAGGATGATCAAATATTTTCTGTCAAGAGTTATATGCAGTAAGAAATAAAAGTTTTCGTATATTATTTTATAAAGAAATTCATCTAATTTAAAATAATTTTAAAATGAAAGTTTATAGAAAACAATGAATTATACATGAAATAATTCTTTTGTTGAAAAGAAATCTCTTTAAGGAGATAAAAAAATAAAAATTTCAGCATTTTTTGCATGTTTCGAATATTATAATTTTATCTGAATTTTTTTACAATAGTATTAAATACATTTTATAATTTAAAATTTTATTCTATCTCTCATTATTACAAAGTTATGTTTAAAAAATGAAAATATATTAAAACATTGAATGTCGATTTCTCTTCTTTAATAATAAAATAATAAAAAAAATTGCTACAACTCATTATGTTCTATAAAATTTCATCATAAATTAATTTTTTATTTTTAATAAAATTGTATAGATATAAACATTATAATGGATTATATGAATTTTTATTTTTAGAAATGAATTTATGAATATGTATCTGAATTTTTTTTTTAGAAATACTATTTGAAGAATGTGAAAAGTTAAAATTTTAGTGCAGTACAAAAAAAGTTTTAAACACAATTTTTTAATAGTATAAGATAAAGAAAAATTTCAAATTACAAAATGTTCAGAATTTATTATTTTAATATTCTGTTGTTAAAAAGGATTTACAATTTAAAATTTAAAACTTGACAAAACGTTAAAATATTTTGGAAGTTAACTCTTTCAAAAAGATTTTCTTATGAGAAACATAAATATTAAATCTATATACGTATGGCCTATTATGCTCTATATTCACACAAATTTTTATTAAAATTAGAATTAGGTTAAGTGAATTTCCTTGTAAGATAGTGCGCGAAAACTTTTGTCCTTCGCTGTAGTTTCAAGAACATTTGAAAAAGAGCTTTGAAAAGGAGAGAGTTGGCGGAAAAGTTCCACGGAATCGTCTTTTACTTTGCAATACATCGAGAAATTTTCATCTCGTCAGACAGCTAAATCGATCTTCGCTGTATTAAACTTCTCGCTTGAAAATTTGATCGGATCGTCCCGCGAATAGCACTTTCAAATTGTTCAAAGTATCGTGAATAATTCATTAATCGATTCGATTGGTTCCAATCCGAATGATGAGTGAAAAACGCAATATAAATTCTCTTTCAGAATAGCCAGAGCCCATGAGAATATGAAATAGCTTAAAACAAATATACCAGAAAATTGAAATATTTTTATAAATGAATACTATTTAAAAATAATATTTTATTATATTAATATGTGAATCGCGATCAAATAATATTTACATTTATAAAAAATATTGATTTCTTGTTTAAATACTGATTTCCTACAATGACCATTAAAAATGATTCATATATTATTATTAAGATATTTAAAACAGATTGAATATGGAATAATATTTATATTATATGCAATAATATAACATATAATATAATATAATATCATATATATATATAACTTGTATAATAATATCATATATAACTTATATAACTTATATATATAACATATATATATATAATAACTTCAATATATTGCTCATTTGAAGTATTATTTTCTTATATTTCAGTGAAATTTTTATATGATTTATTATTAAATTACAGAAATTTATGTGAAATTTAAATATTAAAAAAAAATCTATAAAATGCACATAATATCCAAAAAGATATAAAATAATAAAATCAGTACAAAAAATCATATAATATTTTAAGAATGAAACAGATTTTAATTTGTATAAATATTTAAAATCTAATAATGATTAATATAATATGAAATAGATGTTATTTTTTTTCATATAACTGCTATAATAACTCTTATCGTACAGAAATATTTATTTCTATTTATCTATTTTACAAATTCTAATTAATAAAATATTCTATTTATCTATTTTTCTTAGTCATATAAAATGATAATGATATATATATCACATATTTGTTAATGATAAGGATTTAAAATTTTTCGTTTTTGAATTATTATTATGCAGAAAAATTCTATTATTATTAATACAAAATGGATATTTAAGGATAAATATATAGAAAAAAAAAAAAGTTTACGAGAATTATAATTAATCTTTGCGGTTTAAGCAGGTCGACAGGAAATAACCTGAATAATATTCTTATCCCAATACCATTATGACTTTCAAATGAATTTTACTTTAAATTACTCGACCTTGATGACATCCGTAACCTTCAAGTGAATGCTAATGACATCCTCAATTATGATATCATAAACTGAGGGAACATTGGCAGGTTTTGTAATATTTTATTATATATAATTTAATATAAAAAATAAATTACATTTTTGAAAATTTTATTATTATAATCTCCTATTATTTTGCATATAATATAAGAATGTTACAAATACATATAAAAACGCTTAAAGTTTTTTTTATTTTTTTTTTCTTTTTTTTTTTTGGTATTATAATAATTTTAAGAATATTTTTGAAATTACTATCACATTTGTAAAAATTAAATTGTATTTGCATTACATTTTATGTTATTTTACTATAAGTATATAAATATAAATACTTAAAATTATTAGATGTTTCCTTTAATTTAAGTATTATTTAATTACAATTCAAAACATTTACATTATATAAATAGCAGTAATATTTAAAATTGTTTAATGCATATTAATATATTTTCTTTTTAATTTTAATTACTTTTATTTATTTATTTGAATAGTTAATTTATATTTTGAAATTAATTAATTTAATTAATCGATATAATTAAATGGGTAATTGATGAATAATCTGAGTTTTCTTATTCCTATTTTTTTTCTATTTTTATCTTAATTAACATTGGCAGTAATGATATTACAATATTTCCAATATATTAATATATTATCATAAATTTCGTAATTTTTTAAAAGATTTTTTTGTATTTCCTGGACAAAACATTGATTGGTTCCAAATTTTTGAATGGTAGTGTACAATCGAATCGCATAATAGAAATAAAGATAATCAGAAATAAAGACGCAAATGAGTGCAAAGGACACAAATCGACGCAAGAAAATAATCGTGAGAAAAGAAATTTCGACGATGAATTGTTACCGACCGAGATGCAACTCGCTTTCATACGCGTCGATAAAAGAAGAAAGGAAGAAATTCTCTCCTAAGTAAACGCTCGAAAAATGCAAACGCGAAAGTAAAGGCGCCAAAAAGCTTTCACGATTCACAAATAGAAAATTGTTAACGCGACGATTCTACATGTCCATCCTCGTTGTTCACACTTCGAAAAACAAGGAAACACATACATATACGTATCATAATCGTGTGTATCCGTATGGCCTTTATTGTTGGTTGAAGAGATAGGAGAGAAAGAGAATTGGGCGAGAGTTGCAAAAATATTAAGATAAAAGCCGCGAAAACGGAAAACGGAAGCGAGAACGGGAATAAAGAGGCGTAGAGGCGAAAGAACAGGTCCGTTGTATGGAGAAAAGTACAAATAGCCGAGGATGAATGCGCGAAGGGTTTGCCGGGTACTCATCTTGTAAACTTTTCCCGAAGGGCAGGAAACCTAAAGAGGATATAAAATGAAGGGCGAGAGTGAAGATGGAAGTGAGTGAGAGGAGG
>NW_006263842.1:250167-268081 GCF_000469605.1 Apis dorsata | reverse complement strand
TCTCTCTCTCTCTCTCTCTCTCTCTCTCTCTCTCTCTCTCTCTCTCTCATGGATTCAGTTTTCTCTTATCCCCGTTGCCAACCACGACCCACCACCCTCCGTGCTGCCTTTTCCTGCGAACTTCGACGCATCATTTCAGCTTGGAAAATGACGGAGTTGAAAAGGAAATCTTGGTGAAAAGACCTCATTCCGTTTCATTTCTGTTTAATGCGGATTCCTCGCGACTTTCTTTTAGATGTCAATGTTAAATACCGCTGTTAATTCATACTTTTTCTTTTTTTTTTTTTACGTTAAATATAAGTAAATTCTTTTTTTTCGAGATGGAATAATATAGATAATGAGATAATTTTTAGAGATTGTTATAATTTTTCCAACGATTAAAACATAAAATTCTATATTCTATATACATATATTCTATATTCTATATCTATATACATCAATGATTTTTTCTCTAATCTTTTAATCTGTAAATAATTTTTTTTAATGTTATATATTATTTCATATTAATTTACATAAACATTTTTTTTTGCTCGATAAATTTTTAACACGATCTATTTTCTTGTTTTTTTCTTCGTTTATTATATATTGTTGATTTGTTGATTTATTGATTTATTGATTTGTTAATTATTTATTCGGAATTTCACTTTTCTAATCTATTTGTATTTCATTTTTTTATATTAAAACATACTTTTCCATAGATTTTTTGATATGTATAAATAATACATATAGAATGAATAGAATATAATTTATATAATACTAATAATAATACTAATAATAATTATACAAATAATAATAATACTAATAATAACATAAAGATATTGCATAATCAGTGATTCTGATATCTAAATGGATGAAGTATTCTTCACTCTTCTAAAAAAATCAATATTGTTACTTTTTTTATCTATTTTAATTCAAATTTAATTCAAAACATTGTTTTATCTTATATTTTTATATTAAAAGAAAAAAATGATGATGGATTGAATATTATAAACAATTTAAATTCAATATGTTATTACTTATTTTATTTATAATATTTGTTTTTTTAAATTGATAACATTTATTATAATATTTGTTCTTTTAAATTGATAAACAACATTGATAATTTTTAATATCTATTTATTTTAATTATATTTCCATATATTCTATAGCAATGTCAGTCTCTTATCTCATCCTTTTATCATTTAATTCAAAAGGAGTGTCACTAATCATCCACGGTCATAAAATCATGTTAATTTTGTAAATTTTCCTTGCCTTATATGGAAGAACAAGGTAAGTTATTTAAATGTAGAAAAGGCAATCGCGATTCTGAAAAGGTTGGGAAGCACTGTTACAAACGATGAATAATAATCAGAGGATGCAAAAGAGAAAGAGAGACAGAAAAAGGAAGCACAGCCAAAATGAAAACATATCCAACATAAATACATAACTTCTTAGGCAACAGTTCGTTCAGTTAAATGATAATTGGATTTTTCGTTAATCGAAATTCCAATAATCGATCGTTCCATTAATAGGAGTTCCGATAATTGATGTTTTATGTATTATATAATATTAATAATGCATTTATTGTTTAAAGGAAATTTCGTTTTGAAAGAATTATCACCAATTTTATTTTTAATTCTATAGTTTATAATTTAATAATATTGTATAATTTTTAAAATTTTTCTTAATAATAAAATTTCATATCTTCATGTAACATTTTATATTTTGTATTCGTATTTTTTTTCTGTCGTACATTAATAATTTGTTGTAATTGCGTAAGTTAAAGTATTTATTATTTATTTGTCAGTTAACCGATTTTGATAATTAATATTTGTGTAATGCTTAAAATTGATTTTGATTTCATTTTGGTTAATATTGAGAATATTTTCATAAACCTTATGATCTCATCAAAACATACTATTAATAAATCTTCCACTATTAGGTAACCTGCATAGAATCTACTTCTGCATATCTAATGTTATAGTAGCCAAATATAGAAACAAGTGATGAAATTAGAAATACTTTCGATATAAGTAACTGTAATAGTTCTAACTGTAAGTACAATCGAATTGATTCTACAAGTGAAAAATGTAGAATAAAATTTTTTCATTGAGTTTTCTTTTCGAGTAAAAACAAGTTTGAAAAATGTTCAAGTGCATTAAGTAATTAAAATTGGCTATTTAGCTGATTCGATACGAATGAATCATAGATAAGTGATAAGGTTACTACGTAGAAATAAGCAAAAAAGTAAAAAATACAAAAAAATGAATTTTTCATTTTATATTCTTATTGCATATCTTTCTACGTAAAATTTCTACTCTGTTGGAGAATAAAATGCATTTTTGCTATTTCTTGGAATTTTAATATCATATTATTCTTATTTTATATTGTGAAAAAATTTTAATTTGATTTTCTATCTATAAACTGACACATTGATCGTAAAGATGAATAATTATTCCAACATTTTTTTCATAATGTTTCTTAATAATTCTAATTAATAATTCTATAACGTATAATGTCATTACGTATAAAATAAAAAGAAAAATAATCCAACGTTTACACGCATAGCATGATTTGATACGAGTAGAATAGCGAAGTTATTTGGTTTAATGGAATGGAAAACAAAAAATAATTTATAATTCTGAAAATATTAATTTTTCTTTCTTTTTTTTATTCACATTTATTAAAACTTTTTTTTATATTTAGTATGTATTATCTATTCTAAAAATTATGAATCATTTTTTTTGTTATATTATTTCTATAGTATTTAATGTGTAAAAATATATTTAATATATAATTAAAGATATACTATTTAATAGTTTCATAATTAAAAAATTAAAATATAGATTGTTAGATTATTAATTAATATTAGTGTCTGAATATTTTTGGAAGTTTATAGAGAATACTGTTCCAAAATGTTCAATACATTTCATAACTTGAACACAGGTAAATCTGAATATTTATTTTCTATTCTGTTCAGAACTGATTTTTATATTTCTATTCATTCTGATAGTCTATCTTCTCACTTCTGATTAAAAATTTCAATAAAAATTACTTACACATTTGTAGTTTGCCACAAAATTGTCTCAATCAAAATATTTCCAATACTTTTTATTTTTCTTAGAACAAAAGAAAAATATTTGCTTCAATATTTACATTGAGATTAAAGAATGAATCTGATTGTTTTTTTAATAAATTTGATTGTTCTATTATACTTTCGACTGACTTATTATTTTATTTAAAAAATATATATATTTTTGGAGCTTAAATAACACTTAAATTTATGTAAATGTCTAAAAAATGATGAAATATTTAGCATTGTAATACTATTGACTGTTATAAAAATAAAACAGAAGTATACAGCAATATTATACGAATTTCCTTAATTAAATTTGATTATACATATTCTTATAATTCCACAATTTTCTTATTCTTCTAACTTAAATCCACATAAATATTTTCTCAAAAATCAAAAATACGTCTCAAGAATCGTCATTTTGAAGCAATTAACGAATGTTTTTAAGAAGATTAAAATTTGAATAAAGTTTCAATAGAAATATTTTAACAATGTCATCAAGAAACAAATGAAGATAATATATTTCTTTCATAAAGAAAAAAAGATTTATATTTTTCAGACATTATCTATGGATATATTTATTATTACCATTGTATTATTTATCATTAAAATTGTAGTTATATAAATAAATTCCAGATCAGAATTAAATAATTTATCAAAATTACTCTGATATTTATTAATATAACTGCATGATTGCAAATGATTAAAGATACGAATAACCGCATATATGTATGGTTACATTCCAATTACGACCATTTGTAGATCAATATTCACCGATCGAGAGATTGTGAAAAAACATATTTAACCTAGAAAAGTTAATCTAAAGCTTAATGATATGTTATTTTAAAAAGAAGAAGTTAAGTAAATATAATGTGAATTTTTTTTTATCTCTTTTTTTTATCTCTTTCGTCAAATGGGCGTTTTCTTTCAAAATATCGAGTCTCACTTATCAGTTACGCCCATTTTGTGTTATTCGATTAGTACACACAGGATGTTCGAACAAAATGCTGTTAAGTTAAAAAATTTAAGGGATGATTCTAAAGCCTAAAATAAAAATGGAAAAATGTGTGTCGAAGCTTATTTTTCAAATTAAAATGTTAATTTTGCATTGAATAAAGCAAAAAGGAGATAGAGCTATTTTATCTTTCTTTTTGTTTTTTACCTTAGTGCAAAATTAAAATACTCGTGATTTGAAAAATAAATTCCAATTAATATTTCTGTATACGAACGTTTCTGTTTGCATTTTCATTTTTTATTAAATTCGTCCAAAATCTCTGTACATTATCACGAATGTTTGCACAAAGATTTAATTTTAATGGTACACGAGTACATCCATATTGGATAAATGATTAATTTTGAAATAATGATAAATATAGAATCGTCTCGTAAAAAAATGATAAATTTCTCGTAAAAATCTAATCTCGTAAAAAAATAATAAAAATGATAATATTTTTTATTATAAAAGTTGAAAAAAGAAACGAAAAATATATTTTTTAACAAAGAAATCAAAAATCTTGTTATACTCGATGCAAATGAATTAAAACATTGCACGAAATTGAAATTATTTTTTCTTTTAGTTTAATTATTATTTCGTTTATATCTGTTTCACAAACAACATGTTCGTTAAAACATCATTTTAACAACTAAACTACAATTTAAGTAATAAATCTCAATCAATATGTATTGCATATATTATTGTTATATTATATAATGTATTATATATAATGTATTGTTATATTAATGTATATAATTTGTTATATAAATTAATTAATTATTTTTTAAAAAATAATATTACTGGAATTTTAATAATAGTATTTGCTATTTTATTAAATACTGTAATTAATTGCTATAATTAATTTAAATTTACAGTAGATGTATTTATTCTACATTTGATTTTAATTAAAGCAAATAAATATATACTTTCATATAAAATTCTTTCATATAAATACTTTCAATAAAATTCCATCATTAAAAAGTTTAATATTGTTAATACTTTTAAGCTCATACTCGTGATACAAGAATAATAAATATAAATAATTATTTGTTTATTTTTTTCCTCAGTTCCAAAAATTATGGTAGTTTATTATCAAACTTATGTAAGATATATTTATCATACTTATCTACTTTATCATTATTCGTAATTACTCATAATTTATTACAAAGAATTTATTATAAAAATTTGAAAACAAAATTTTTAGGTGTTAAAATGTTAAATAAATGTAAATTTATTAAGTGTTGCATGAAACATAAATATAATAAATATCCAACAATTTCATGGAAGAAAATATTCAGCTATAAATTTTGGATTTTTTATCTCCTAATAATTTATTAATCAATAATTTATTTTATCAAAAAATTTATTTTTATAAAAAAAATGTAAATTAAATTTAATTTTTAATTTAATTTCATAATTATTTAAAATTTGTGATTTTATTTATGTTCAATTAATCATGTATATAATAAATAAATAAATAAATTTATAAGGTATTATAAATTTTACTTGTTATCAAAATTGTTAAATATAAACTTATTTTTATCAAATGATTTCCTGGTTTATTTTAATTACTAATAAGCAAATGGAAATATCAAAACCACAACGATAACATTATTTTTGTTATCCGATATAACATTATTTCTGCATTGATTTTAAAATGTGTATTTCTTTAATATTTATCTGTATTTTTTTTATTTATAGAAAAAGAAAAAAGTACAAGAACTAATAAAAATAAGCAGAAAATAAAAGAATAAATATCAAATGAGAGATTAATCTCTTCAAAATCTTCTTTTTAATCTTTTAATAATTAATATTACGTATAATATTACGTGCAATATAGTAAATAATACTTTAGTTGTTATTATTACAAGAACTAATAAAAATAAGCAGAAAATAAAAGAATAAATATCAAATGAGAGATTAATCTCTTCAAAATCTTCTTTTTAATCTTTTAATAATTAATATTACGTATAATATTACGTGCAATATAGTAAATAATACTTTAGTTGTTATTATTACAAGAACTAATAAAAATAAGCAGAAAATAAAAGAATAAATATCAAATGAGAGATTAATCTCTTCAAAATCTTCTTTTTAATCTTTTAATAATTAATATTACGTATAATATTACGTGCAATATAGTAAATAATACTTTAGTTGTTATTATTAAATAACTATTATTATTAACTATTATTATTATTAAATAACTATATAATAAATGAATATTTTTTATTATTATTAATATTACTTATCGTTAAATGTTATTAATTTATTATTAATTTATTATTAGTAATAATATTACGAATGAAAAAATATATTTTTTATTTATTAACTCTTTTACTAAAATTAATAATTAATAATTTAATACTACTAATAACTATTACGCATTTATAACGTAATTAATATCAATTTAAAAATAAATAAAAAAAGAATTATTTCTAAAAAAAATTTTGTTTTTTATTAATAATAATTACGATAATATAATAATATGGATTATAATAATTTATAGAAAAAATAAACTGAACCTAATTTTCAAAATAAAATATTATTTTGTAATATTGAATTAAAAAAATTCATTAAAATTGATTAAATAAAAATCAATATTTTCTTATACAGACTTTAATATTCTTCAATTCTTTCGTGTAAAAAATATAGTATTACATTAAAAAAAAAAAAAAAAAAACAAAAATTGATTTTGAAATTTTCAAAATTTGCATTGATAAAGATATATCATTATATAATATTCCGCTTTCGAATCATGTAATTCTTATATAAAAATCTTTTTATATATTTTAAAAATTATTCGAAATAACTTCGATTTATATAATCTAATTGAATTTAAGTTCTAATAGATTTCACAGTAATTATAGAAAAACTAAAAACTCTATAATTATACGTATGATTTAGAATGCATGAATCGCTTTAAATAAATATCGTGCATTCATCAACCGATAAATTTATATTTAAATCCATTTAAATCTTAAGTATATTGAAATTTAAAAATTCATTAAAAAGCTTTGAAGATATCAATAATAGTAAAGTCTCGATTGGAATCATTGAAAATCTCAATCGTCTTACTCGCATTATTCATTTTATCAATTTGATTTCGACACTTCGCGAAGGGTGTTAGATAGATAGTACAAGTAAAGCAGATTGACTCTCAAGAGTTTCGAATTCCTTTGAGACTTTCGAGATATTATTTAATAGACTATTTTAATAGACTATTTCGAGAGACTATTTATTGAAACTTTCAATAAACGAAAAGTTCGAAAACGATCAATTTTAGAGATTTCAAAATTTTAAAAGAAGGTTTTTGAAAATCTTTAAAAGATTTCAAGCATAATTTAAATACAATCTATTATTATTTATATATGTATTCTTAAAATAGATATCTTTCTAAAATATAATATTATATAACATAAAATTATATCATTAATAAAATTGAGATGATAAATTGAGACAATCTGTAAAAGATTAAGAAGCGAAAATAGAAAAAAAAGAAAGACCTAATTTAATACAATGTTTAATAGTATACTCCTAATGTTTCGAAAGGGTCAGTTGGTAATTAGCTGGAAGAGGTTGGCATATTGCGCATCAAGTTTCTCAAGGAAACGGAGTTGCCACGGATTAGAGCAAGTTGTGTACACAAATGTGGCACGAAGCTAGGTCAGACGTGCAATTTGTTTCTTCAGGGTCGTGCGCGGCCACCACGAAATAACCTCGAGAGTTTTTCTAGCATCGTGACATAGACGCGTATTTACTTATTATTCGTGAATGTACGAGGTATAATATAGGATATATCCGAAATCGTGATACGAATTAACCGAATGATGTTTTTAGATGCAAAAATAATAATGTCGAAAAAGAAGAAAGAATAGTTTTTTTAAAATTTCGTTTTCAAACAGATGAAGTTTGAAAAATTTTTATAAGTGAAATTGGTTTAATATTGGTTTTTATAAGTGAATTGGTTTATTTCTAGATATGGTTAGTTACGAATAAAAATAAACAAAACGTATGGAATAAAATCTTTTCATTTAGAAAAATTAATTTTCGAGAAAATTGCATTTGATTGTACAATTTTTAAATATTGGTTCGATTGTTGATATTTAATATCGATTTTCTTAAAAAAAAAAAAAAAAAAACAAAATTTTATGTTTTTTTTTAAATTCCACAATTAAATTGAATATTATTTTCTTTTTTTTAATTTATTTTCGATAAAACTTAATATAATCTCATGTTTACTTGGATTTTCGTGAGAAATATTACGAACTAAACTAAATTATTTCTATGATATAGTAAACTTAGCAGTAAATCTATATACTAAACCTAACTCAAACTTGATACAAATTTAATCATCAAACTTTATCATCATAACATAAAATCAAACTCTTAAAAAATACACAGGATGTTAATATATTCGTGGAGAAAATCGAGAAGAAAAAAATACGAAAGTTGGAACAAAAATGTTGATTAAGATTTATTTATCAAATTATAAACAATTATAGTTTGTATTGGATGAAACGAAACTTAAATAGAGATAATTCTATCTTGTTTACACTTACATCTAAGTCGATCTTAAATTGCTTATAACTGAATAAATAATAAATATAATAATAAATAATTAAAAGATCATAAAAAAATATTTTATTATAATATTTAAAAATATTATTTATTTGAAGAAATTGGATTGAAAAAAGAAACTTTATAATTATCCAGAATTTTTCCAATAATAACGAGAAATTTCATTCAAAATTCGATTTAATTATATATAATTGAATCAGAAAAATAAGAAGAATATATATTATTTATGCAAAACACATGCAATATGAAAAATATATAAAAATATATATAAAAAATTAAATTTATTAATAAATAAATTTCGACCAACAGTTTTTATATTGCAACTTTCGTCTTCTTCTCTAAACTATTCAATTCTTCAAAAACGAATATATTAACATTCTATCTATTGTTAAGAGTTATTATTTGCGGACATACAGATAATACTTCTGCACTTTTGCTAAAATTAGGAAAAAACACTTTGTATATGATATATACAATCGAGGCGAATGCTTTTAGAAACCAGAAGCTAACCTATTCTTGCGTCAAGTTTGTACAAGAACGTTGCGGATGGAAACAAACTATACTACCGAGTTCAGTAAATTTGCTTTTTTAACTCTGCAAGCAATGACACAGTGAATTTCCGTTTTCACGCAACGTCAAATATTAGTATGCATATATTAAAAAATATACATCAAATTTTTTCCAACAATTTTGACTTTTGACAAACGAAAATCATAAATCTATATTTCATGTTTATCTAAGATATGAGACAAGAATATACATATATACTTATATTGAAATTTAGTGATACATATATATTAAAATATAAGTAATTATTAATGTATAGTAAAATTTGAATATTTAAATGCATTTAGACAAATAATTTGTGACAAATAAATATAATTTTCCAATTTGTAAGTAATAATAAGAAGTAACATGATTTTGATTATAATCTTTAAAAAGTGTAATTATTAATGTATAATAAAATTTGAATATTTAAGTGCATTTAGACAAATAATTTGTGACAAATAAATATAATTTTCCAATTTGTAAATAACAATAAAAAGTAACATGATTTTGATTAATCTTATTAATAAATTTGATTCATATATGTATAATATACCGTTTTTCTGACAAATTTTTTAAATTTACAATGGCAGTTGTGAAATGAATAATATCACGGTTATTTTTAAATTGATATTTTTTTTGTTTATACTTTATTATAATGGTTGCTATAAAATGTGTTTTTAATGATTTATTAACGATAAAATTTAATGAGCAAAAAAAGATAATAGTAAATAATAAAAAAATTTTTTTCCACATTCGTCACATCAAGTTTAGAGAAATATTTCGAGATCTATCGTCGAATTTGTTAAAAATACAAGAAATACAAAGAATTACATTTAAGATTTTGTCGTTATTGAAAATCTATCAATGAAAAAATCATGAAATTCAATCCTTTTAACTTCTTTTTCGTTGTCGCTTAATTAAACCTTATCGTATAATAATTATTATCCTAATAGTTG
This sequence comes from Apis dorsata, assembly GCF_000469605.1. Classification (NCBI taxonomy): domain Eukaryota; kingdom Metazoa; phylum Arthropoda; class Insecta; order Hymenoptera; family Apidae; genus Apis; species Apis dorsata. The sequence goes on along the minus strand of NW_006263842.1, from coordinate 257,946 downwards.
TGAATAATATTTTAGAAAAATTTCAAAAATAAACAAAAACAAAAGATATGAGTATCTGTCGAAAGAAAAATCAAATATGATGATGACATTAATAATTAGTTATTATAAAATATTTCTTATATATTATTATTAAAATAATATTAAAAAATTAAAATATCGAACTTGATTATTTATCAATATGATCTTTTAAAACAAGCATTTAAAATTTGTTATATTCAATTTATGTAAATTTTGGAAAGTCTGGAACATTGGATTAATTCAATTTATTCAAACGAAGAAATTTAATTTGAAACTTAATTTGAAACAATTTGAAGATCAAATTGTCTTTAATTTGGAACAGATTGTATTCCAAGTTCACTATACTATAATATTACATTAGAAATACACGAATACAGTAATTACACACATGTATACATGTATCTTACACATATATAATCAAGACCATGACCTTTAACATTTAATCAATTAATTGCATATTGATGTAATATTTTCAAGGTAACAAGATAACAAGTTAAACATGTTCGTTAGCAAGACAGTAATTTATTCTGCAATTTATAGTAATTTTCATTATTAACGTTTCCAAGACATTTTTAATTTTATTAACTAAACATTTAAACTCGATAACATCGCAAATTAATTAAATTGATCGTAACCATAATTTCGAAAAACAATTAGAAAGAAAATTACTTTTGATACTATCATCGATAAGAATAGATTGCGTGACTATATAATTCTTGACATGGTAAATAAAAGAATTTTATTGATGATTTATATCTATTATCTAAATATGTAATATTCGCTTTTTTTTAAATTAATAATCACTTTCCTCGAAACAAGTGAACGACCGTAGGATAAAAACGCATTAATATCAACGTCGCGTGAAATCACACGTTATAACGTGACATTTGTAGTGTGAGCCGCAGATTAATTTCCATTGTCTCTTTTTATCTTCTAGTATTTAATGTCGCATTAACTGTTTACCTGTAATGTTATTAGTAACATAAAGAAGGATTATAACTTATAGGTTATAAGTACAGCGAAGAATAAAAGTTTTCATACGTTATCTTATAAGGAATTTTACTTAAAAATTTTAATTTTAAATTTTAATTTTGTATGTGCGTAATTTTTTTTAAAACGGGGATAAAATTCTCAAAGTTTCTGCATTTTTTCATTTTATTTTTTTTTCTTACAATAACGATAAGTACGTCTATAATTCCTATAATATGATATTTCGCTGAATAATTTAAAAATAATAAATAATTAAAAAAATTTTAAAATCCATTTAGAAATAAAAAAAAGTTTATTTTTTGAAATAAATTTTTTATCTTTAATAAAACTTGGTGAGTATGTAAAATGTTATGAACCATTTATATGAAGCCCTTTTTTCCTCAGCAGAATATCAGTTGAAAGAATATCAAGACTCAAAGTTTTAGGGTTCTTTAAATATTCTGTAATGACGTAAGATAGAGAAAAGTTTCAAATTACAAAATGTTCAAACTTACTGTTCTATCATTTATCTGTTATAAAAAAAAAAAAATTCTGAGACAAAGTTGTATTTAAAACTTGATAAAATGTTAAAAATTTTAGGGGTTAATTTTACCCTTTCAAAAGGATTATATAATATAAATATAATTCCATGCATAACTCATTATATTGCATATAAATTTTCATCATTTTGAACTCAATACATTTCTTTATAAAATCATATATCCACTGCAAACAAATTATAATAATGCTATCCATGTTATTGCACATAAAAGAAGATTTCATGTAGAAAAAAAATAGAAGATCCACATATACAATATACGACCTATCAGAAATATAATTATTCTCTATTATATTTTAAATATTCTCTTTTTATGTAAACATTCATTTTCATTTTATTTTTTAAATTATTTATAAATAAGTCTCAACCAAAGAGATATTTTTGTCCCTTTCAATCTCTATCTGTCCCACGAATACGTTAACAGCTTTTACACGTCTTATTCTATATCCCTCTTCTAATCCAAAGAACTACTATGCGAGGTTTCATATCGCGTTACCAACATTGTTGACCTTGACCGCGATGTCATTTTTGATCCAGTCAACTTAGCTACCAGGTAATTACATAACGAAAGATAAATTAGATCTAACAAAATAAATTTGGATTCATGGGTCACTTTTTAAACCAAGTGCAACGCACTCCGTGACTACTTCAAGGGTAAACATTATTATCTATATATACCGTGCATATCGCTAAATACACATAACACGCGATAAAATTCTTAATCATGTGTAACATGATAACAGGTGATTTCACGTGATGTATCTAATAATAACATACCTTTCTGCATTAATTGTACAGAAAATGATTAAGGGAAATAAAAAAAAAAGAAAAAAAAAAAATATGTTAATTTCACTACACGTAGCGAGATCTTAACTTTTTCTGCGTTCCTTATGCACGACAAACAGAGTCACAGTCGAACAAGAAAACTCGAATTATACCAGGATTACTGCGAAACTGCTACATTATCATAAATTGCACGTATCCTGCGGGTACAGTCATGGCAATCACGCACACACACGTTAACAATGAGAACGAGAACTTCTTATTGAACTAATAACGCAATATTCCGGTTAATCTGTTAAAATATTATTTGCACGATATACTGGCTCTGAAGAAACGAAGAAAGAATTGCTGGAAATAAGATGTGTGTAAATTACAGTTGACAGATTATACGTGGAATTTTTTTTTTTTAACAGATTTAACGTGGTATGCGTTAAACAAATTGGTGTTTCTTTCTGGAGAATTTTTTGAAAAATTTTGTAATTGTTTATTTCTTATTTTGTGAAAAATTTATGTTTAGAATAGATAATTATAAATATCAATTATTTATTATCACTTATTCTATATAATCAACATTCATTCAAATTGAAAGAGATTTTTCTATGAAACTATAGATTTAAAAAAAAAAAGAGAGAAAGAAACAAATTAATGCTAATGCTTATATTGATTGGTGAACACATTGTGCTTTTCGAGAAATTATTTTAACTAATTTCGTTTTGAAAAAATTTCTCGTTTTTTATTTTAATTTTTTTTATTAAAAAATTTTGTGTGCAAATTCTCTTGTATACAAGATTAAATATTTATTGAACGTTTTTTATGATTTTAATAAATATTGTTAATATAATACATTTTTTTTAATTTTTAAATATTATTTTTCGAGAAATGAAAAATATCGAAAAATTAAAAATTCCATAGACAATGTTTCTTTAATTAAGATTTTTTTTATACGTATAAAAATGAAAAAAAAAATTTACAAATGAATAAATATTTTCTTTTCCTCTGTATTTTAATTAATTATTTTAATTTTTTAATCTTCTAATTAATTTTCTAATCTTCTTTTTATTGTAAGAATATACAATACACATGTAGTAACATATACATTGGACATAGACTAATAAAAATATAAAATACAGAGAGAATGCAAATTTTTTATTATTTTTTTTTTTCCTACAAAGTAATTTTCCAAACAAAGCGAATTTTAAATTCTTTTAAATAATTAAGTATCCGATGTAATGTTACATTCTTCGAAAATTACTTTGAAAGAAAAAAAAATAAAAAATTCGCAATTTTATATATTATCTTAACGAGTTTCATTATTTTCTTATTCTATTGTGTAATATGCATATCTATTTATAAAATAATATAAAATAAATCTTCTGATCAAAAGTAGATTATTGTATTGTATATTTAAGAATTGACAAATGAACAATTTAAATAAAAAGTTCAGAAGATATCTTTAAATTTCACAATATTTATTTTTTCTTTCAAATTGACTGTGTTATTTCATGTTAAAATTTAATAAAAAATATAATAGATATTTTTATATAAAAATTATTAATTAAATGATTATAATAGTTATTTATAATAAATTTTAACTTACTGAATTAATACTGGATGATATCATCAATCGAATATCCCTTCAGCAACTGAAACAAAATTATTAAATCATTTTACTTTCTTTTTCTACTATTTGTTTAACAATTTATATTTAATATTAATAGATCAATGATAAGTTAATAAAAAATAAAAACTACTAATGTCGATTTATATATAAAAATAATAAAGAATAAGGAAAAATTCAAGCTATCAGCAATGATAATATATATAACTTTTGCATTATCTTAATGAATATGTATAATGGAAAATTTATAGTAGATGACGAAGAAAAACAAGATAATCTATAATTAAGGAAAATGAAACTAATTATTATAATTCTATGCCAATATTATAGGATAACATTTTTTTTTTCTTTCAATAATGATACAATCATAAAGGTAAAAACATGTATGAATATTTATTATAAACAAAGATTATTATTTTTCTTAAAAATATATGTTTTAAACTCCGAAAATTAACTTTATTACAAAAAAAAAAAAAGATAAAAAGTAGAATTATGAAAAATTTAACTAATCATATAAAAGTTGATTTATATACAATTTTATTAAGAAACTTTAATATAGTGAATTTTAACAATATTTTTAAACATTAACATCAATTTAATGTTATTTTGTACGAATAATTGTCTATTAATTTGTGTATTAAACGATCGATGTGGAAAACAATAACAATATTGTATAAAAAATTGAATCATCGAGAAATTTTAAATAAATTAATAATTATAATCTTAGAACTCTCCATTGTAATTTCATCTGATTATCTAAATTGAATATAAAAATTAAAATATCCACTTGTATTCCTTCTATTCTCATCTAAACGATCTCAAACTCTTGAAAGGTAACGTGTATAGATCGAATTTTAGAAAGATTAAATTGAAAAAGCTCGCTTTATTTTGATCTTTTTCCACTTATTTCGTCCATTCTGTCATCGATTGCTCTTGCAATTTATAAAATATTTCCCTGGAACGGATAAAATCTACTTTATAAAATGTAAAAGGTGCATTCTAAGTATGGCAGCAGAGGCGATTTCACGGTAGCTTCAATTTGGACCAAGTCCAAGTCGAAAATCGATCGATCTTTAAAACGTATATGCTTACTCCAAACTTATTGGACAATATCGTGAACAAAGTATCGCTCTAATGTCGAAAATATTTTCGATATAAATCTCCTCTTGATAAAAATGAAATTTATTCAGGATGAAATTGATCTCATCTCGAATATACCAAAATTTATTATTAAAATCATTAAATATTGTATTCAAATATTATATATGATTATATGTGGATTTAGTGCAGGAATCCATAATAATAATGTTAAGAGATATTGAAAGTTTTATGAATATTAGCTTCAATAGAAGAATTTTTTAATATAACTTATTAATTACTTATAAATATAAATATGGAGATAATGCATCTGAGGAAATACTTTATTTTTTATTTTATTTTATATTTAGATATGAAAATTGAATCGAAGAAAAAAATTATTCTATATTTTTATAAACAATAATTTTATAAAAAAAACTAAAAATAACATTTACAGTTTAAATTTCAATTTTTATATTTCTTATTTTTTTTTTCTTTTGTATATTTGAGTTTCTTCTAAATATTGTGTCATATATACTTACAAAATGTAATAAATAGTAATGTGAAAATTATATCTTTGAATTTTATCACTTATTATAAAACCGTATGAATAATAATTATGAGCAATAAGCAAAAAAAAATATAGTATAGGGGATTTTTTTTACACAGAAATTAAAATACATAAGGAAAACGATTATTTCCATATCATTTAAAATAATAATATTTTCAATCTTATCCAGTAACTTCTTATTCATTCATTTTTATTACTTTTATTATTCAAATTTATTAATTAAAAAAAAAATTTTACATTATTTGTTATTAAAATTTGTAAAATTATAATTATATTTTTTACATAAAAAAAGTATTAATAAGTTATTCATATTTAATTGATTTAAGAACATATTACAAAAACTTGTTTTCCTTGAGAAACTAATAATGAAAATTACATCCATAATAAGAATTATTATTATTCTTAAGACGAATTTTATTTCTATAATACAGTTTCCTCTCGCATTGAATCCTTCAATTTGCACTCGAGTTTCTTCTCGAATATCTTTAATAATTTCGGATTTTTTTGATTTCTTGCAAATATGTAATAAATCAACGGCTCTTAATCTTTGATCCATGAACCCTTAGGAGGTCGCAAAGTCCTCAGACATAAAAGTGAATTACTGAGATAAAGTATGTGATATTTATTGATTCATTTATAATAAATCTCTTTCCTCTAATTTGAAACATTATAGTACACAATTTGTTGGTTTATAGTAAAACAATTGATTTTAATTTATATTCAGTTATTGTTCAAGTTTTAATTGGCTTCTATAACTTTATATCTTTAATCGTTAATATAATAAATTCTAAATGATTTTATATTTTATAAATTAAATTAATTTTAATAAAATTAAAAATTGAAAATTTATTAGTAATAAAAAGAATTTGAATTTTTCAATATTCTTTCTTGAATTATAAAATAATTAAAAAGAATCGCGCAGAAAAAAATAGAAACTGTTGTATCATTGGATAGTGGTCTACTTTTTATAATTGAGAATAAAAAAAGAAACACGTTACATGGAGGAAAGATGAAAAGAAAAAAAGGACGGTTAAAGAAATACGTAAATGGAAACTCGTTCTCGAATGAACTCGGTCCTCGAATGAAAAGGACGCGACGATTTCAAAACATTTAAACGAACACAAATGTAACATAAGCAAATGGAAATATAACATATATATGTATTTCGTTGAAATGTTAGATCATTTTAGATGCGAGAATGTCGTAGAGATGAAACGAGATTGATTTCTACATTAATTATATATTCTAAATTAAAAATGAATTTATTTAATTCTCAATGAAGTTACTACATATAATACATACAATAACTTGTATATACAAAGCATTAATATAATCATGGAATATCATTAGAAGATCGATTCTAGAGCTCGAAATAAATACAAAAATTGGTGTGCAAAAATATCGGTTGAGACTTATTTATTAAATTATAAAGGCAATTTAAGTTTGCGTTAAATAAAATGAGACGAGAATACAGTACAAGGGCAATATAATAAAGACAAAACGATTTCGACTTTGATTAATTGTAATTTAACAATAAATAATAAATAAGTGAACTTTTGTGTTTGTATTTTGTTTTAAAATTAATCCTTCAAATATCCCACGAATATATTAAAATCTTGTATATGTATGAATTTGTTATCGTTATATTCAATTATCGTCACACAGTATTCGACCGTTTCATTTTGAATATGTAATGAGTTGAATATTTCCTTTTGCGCATTTGTTCGCGTAGATACTATGAATTACAATATTCAATTATTTATTATTTCAAGTTCTTATATAATAAAAGATATTTTTTATATTTTGGAAAATATTAAAACGTAAATGAATATAATAGTCATCGAAGGACAATATTTATAAAATGTTAATAATTTTTTAGATTTAATGCAGAACATAGAAAAAAACAACTAAAATAAAAACATGTAGAATAGAATAGAATTTTATAGTTTTCTATTCATTATAATAATAATAAATTGTTCTTTAAATTGACATTAGAGATTCTTTTATTCAGTAAATATTAAAGATAGATTGAAAATAGGTAGTTTCATTCAGAAATTCAGAATCAGAAACTTTCCTAATCAGAAATCCTAAACTCGAATTTCCAAAACTTAAAATGTTTATTTTTTGAATTTGTACATTAACTGCTCTTTTAAATCAGATATTGTAACAATATGTATAATTATT
>NW_006263842.1:242428-249962 GCF_000469605.1 Apis dorsata | reverse complement strand
CTATCTATCTATCTATCTATCTATCTATCTATCTATCTATCTATCTATCTATCTATCTCTCTCCTTTTCAATTTTTTTTTCTTTCTTCTCCTTTCTTTGACAATATATTAAAGTATTAAAATTGATGAGATATATTATATTTCTAATAATTATCAATTAAAATTATCTTGTATAGGATTTTGTTTATTTTCAAGATCGTATGTCCAATACACAGCATAATTAAAAACGTATAACTCAAAAATTAAGACCGATCATCAGGTGCATAAAAATAAAAATAGCTCAAAATATAGTTCTTAATGACATACATATTTCGACCTCAATTTATGAGGCAGCAATTAATCGATAAGTTCATCTTCTTTTTTCACTTCATACTATTATATTTATTTATTTTATTATGAACTATAAAATATTATCAAATTTTAAATTTCAAGAAATCTTTAAATTCAAGTGATTAGGCAATAGTAAATATAATTTTATTTCTTTAACTTGTAAAAAGATATTTATTTTTTATTTTTTTAAATAAACTATAATAAAACATGATAAATTAATGAAGTAATAGAAAACGAAGTTTAAATACAAATTTGATTATTATTAATTGAATAAATATAAATTTATTAAAATTGTTACAAAATTTTCAATATTTATTTACTTTTTATTCTATTTTCTTAGAATTTATTTGAATAATTTATTCCTAATAAATACATTATATCAATGTCACTCAATATAACCAATGTAATAATACTGGTAATCATAAAAAAATATTTCATGGATTTTAATAATTTTCAAATAATATATTATATTCAGGAACAATATTTTATAGATGTATTTTATAGTTAATGTTAAAATATATTTATTAATATAAAGAATATTAAGAAATATAATCTAATAACAAGTTATTAATATATAAAATAAATCTAATAACAAGTTAATCAATACGAAAATAAAAAATTTAAAATGCAGATATTAATAATATAAATATTTTTATATTCGGTAATATTTTATTTAATTATAGTATGTCAAAGATTTAATAAAATTGCAAATAAAATATTACGATACTATAATCATTTTATTTCTTTATTACTTACTTATTTATTTTCTTTATTACTTATTTTGTTCCAATAATGTAAAATGTGCAATAATATGAACACTATGAAATTATAAATACAATAGAATATCAATATACTGAAATTTGATTATTCAAATTATTGATTATCCGCACACAAGATGATTATATACTTGAACTAACGTATCTAATAGCAATTAATTTATCTTTTATAACTAATTTCTCTATCTTTTTATATATAATATTATATATAATATTATTATATATAATAAATAAATCCATATTTTAAAATAATTTAATTTTTATTTGCTTCATGATTTGTTGAACTCTTAATTATCCAAAAGAATTTGTTCTTAACACAGAAAACTAATTTATGTAAAAAAAAAAATTAGAATTTAAAAAAAAATTGCAATTATATTTTACAATAGTTATCTAGCGTATCTATGAAAAAAATGAGCAAATAAGAAGCAAATGAATAAATTTAAATATTTACTTAGATAATGTAATAAGAAAATTGAAAAAAGTAATTAAACTTGACATTTGTATTTTCAAAAATACAATTATATTATCAATACATTTATATTATCAATAATAACATAAATAAATTTTTCACTGCCATTTTTTCTTTAACTATGTTTATAAGTTGTTCCAGTTACATTCATACATACAGTTAAATACATTCGTCGATATAATTGATTCGACGTTCATTCAATCAAATTTAAGTCAAGTAAAATTATCAATTACTTATTTATGCGAATGCAAGTGTAATATAAAAGTAGAACAATGATAATTGTGTTTTTATTTCTTGATATTTGATAAAATATTATATAAAGATGATACAAGTATGTAAAAGAATAATTATATTTAGAACAATTTCTTTCAAGGGAACGTTATTTTAAGTGATAAAAATCAACGCTTTCGAATTTCTTTCGTTCTTTAAATATAACTTTGTAATAACGCGAGATGAAATAAAATTTTTCGTGTAAAAAATATTTAATTTTTAATTCTCTATCAATTTAACATCTCTGTTATTAAAAAAAAGTTTCTAGAAAAAAATTCCGTTCAACTTTAGAATTTAATTTCAAGTTATATTTCTCAATCAATATAAAAAAATATATATATATAATATATATATATATATATAATATATAATTCATAATTTACTTGCACTTGCATTCGAATCAGAATTATCAGATTATGTAAATTTCTTTATAATAGAGTACACGAACAATTTCAAATCACTGAGTGATTTCATTTAGATAGAATTGATAACGGGATAAGAAGATCAATAAAAAATTTAATCAAAATGAATTTTTGATTAAAAATAATGAATGTTATAAAATATATATTACATGTGTACATATATATACTTTGAACCAATTGAATTTCGTGATCGATTTAACTTTCTGGTTGAGATTCGTGCGTCACTGAATATACGAAGGAAACTTGTTCACGTGTTGATAATTTACTTATTCAGCGTTAATAAACCGACACAATACGCAATTTGGTCATCACGATGAATGAACATGGATCTTGAGAATATTCTTCGACGTTCACGATGTAATCGTGGGCCAAGGATGGAGTATACGTTTCGAAATTCGATTGAATATTCCATCAAGGAACAAGAAAAATGCTAGATTTCAAACGATGATTAAGATTCTTTAAAAATTTTTGAATAGAAATCACAAATCAATTAATATCGACCAATGATGTTTCTTCAATTCAATAGAAATGAAAAATATATAGATCATAATAATGTAAGTCCAATTGATAAAAAATAGAACTATGCTGTAATTTCATATTATTTTAAGTAATATTAGTATTAAAAATCCAATATTAAAATTAAAGAATATAAAAACATGCGAAGAAATTTATATTCTTTTCTTAAATATCAATTTTTATATATGGATTTTTTAAAAAATAATTTCCATTTAACTTAAGCCATTATCAGACTTCCATATCTAAAAGCATATTGATATTTGCATTTTATCATAATATATCATAATATCATATATCAATATTTTTAAGCAAATTTAAATTTTGAGTATTTTTACATCTACTTAAGATTAAATTATTTTAATATGAAAGATAAAAAAAAAATTATTTCCATATTCAATTTATAATTAACTAAAACAATATATATTAAATTTTTATTTTATAATTCCTAATTAAATAATACGCTATACTTGAAAAATCCTTGGAAATTAAAAAAATTTCAAATTTTAATTTTACTAGTAATCCAATTGAATTATATATTTATATATATAATTATATATTATAATTATATATTTTTTTTTTCTTTAAATTTCACGAATTTACAATAGTTTATATAGAGAAAAAAATGAAAAGTAAAAGTGTTAACTTTTTGCAAATTCAAAAAATAGCTAAATATGTTTGAAAATTTCCAGAAATCTAATTTCGTTAAAATTTTAATTCTTGATATAAAATAGATACCTCTTAGAGAAGAAAAGGAAACAAGCATTTCAAGTTTTTAAATTTCAAGAGTTTCGAAAGTTTCCAAACTATAAAGTTTCGCAATTCTATAGTAAATATATTATGAGAAAATGAATTCGCACTTATATAAAATTATTTAACACAAGAATTTAATACAAGAAAAACAGTCAATTTTTAACTATCTAAAATTTCATGTTTCAGATACGTAATATTAAAATTGCAATATCGATAATTTTGACAGATTATTATAAAGTTTCGAACAAATTTCTATATCAGTCAGTATTATACATACCAAACACGTTAACAAATTTTTCGACGCGTTATTAATTAATTAATTGTTTTTTAACATGTTAGAAAACTTTTTTATTAAAATTTCTGATGAATAACAATTTCTAACGTAAGTGCTCTTTTCACTCGATGATAAATTATCACGTATATTACGATATCGTGACATTTCTGGGGGGCGTTGCAATTTATGACATTTCGACTGACTGTCACGTAGCGTATTAATGCGTACAAATCAATGATAATCTTATAATCGGTCAAGTTATTCTGATAATCTACTCCAATTTATATTCTTTTTTCTTTTCGTCAATTTTATTGTTTTTTCGATTTTGGTTCAAATTTTAAAAAAAAGATTAAATTTGCTGTGAAAATGATTGTAAGTTTGTTAAGTTTATTAAATTTTTTTTCATCTTTACTAAATATTATAGAATAAATTAAATTATTATTAAATTAAGACTAGAATAATCAAATATATGATGGCGAATAATTATGAAATATTTATAATCAGGATTTTATATCCGAATTTTTTTTAAAAAAATCCGGATATATTTGAATATTTATTCAATTTACGTAGTTGTATTTTTTTTTCTTTTCTTAATAATAAATATATAAACATGTAAATCTACAGTTACGTGACCTTCATATTTGATCATGCATTTCATTGACGAATTACGGAAAAACCGACTTTAATGACATGTACGTTCTTGTACGTACAAAATATTGAAATATTTGTTATTATTTATTTCATATTAAAGCTATATTTCAGAAATAATTATTGTAAATAGTATTATTTTATATTATTCATATTATATACATCAATTAAAGGTTTACTTTTATCTACTAGATAAAAACTCATGATAGAATTGAAATAAAACCAATAATTTTATCATAAATAAATAATTCGAATATTTTTAATTATTTTGTTATTTCGCTATTATTTGAAATATTCGAATAATTAAATAATTCAACTTTAATATTAAATTTCAAAGTTTAAGACATTAATCATTAAACATCAAAAAATAATTTATATTTAAATGCTTAAAATTTATCTAGTAATTTTCTAACGCTATCATTTTAATTATTTGTAAATTGTTTGTTATGTAAAATAACAACGTTTCAAAAAAAAAAATTTATGGAATGAAGAGAGCATCTAATAATTAATCTTTTGTTATTTTATTTTTTATAGATATTATAGATATATTTTTATAGATCATTCTATATTTTTTAATTGCAATAATAACATTTAATTTTGCAATTGAAAAAGCAAATGTAAAAAAACTAGATAAAATTTATCCGAAGATTTAAAAATTAATAATTTTCAGATACGCGATATTAAAATAGAATATAACAATTTTTAGTTTTTTACAAATTCTTTAAAATAAAATCTTATCCAATACAAAAAAAATACAAAAAAAAAAATATTCGATTCATAAAATATAAATGGCATATGTTTAAATATATGTGTTTTTCAATTATTATCTTATCTTTCTAAATCCATTTACTTTAATAGTTTCAGCGTTTATTATTACCTATAATTATAGCTTCCTATATTATTCATTATAACTAAAAAATTTAAAACTAAATTTTTTTCATTTTTTATAAAAAATAAAATAGCAATATACTAATTATTACATTGCGTATTTCTTTTCATAACAAGCTTTCATACCATTTTTCTTTGAAACAAGCTGTTTATACGACGAGGTGAATAGAATATATATTTTTTAATTAATCGTAGTATACATAACAGTTTCGTAACGTATTTTTTGTTTTGCAGGAAAAAAAAATATTTCACTTTCTAACCATGCACAACATTACAACAAACAGTTTTCGAATAATGCAATTTCAATTTTCATTTTCTTGACAAATTTCAGTATTACTATATTTCAACTTCGATAACTATTATTATAATTAAAACCATAATATAAATGCTATATGCAGATTTTTTTATTGAAGAATTTCAAAGTCGTCAAAATATTATTCGATATTCAATAAATTTATAAATATTCAATATTATATTATTATTTACATTTTATTATTAATTATTTACATTATTTCATACAAAACGTTTTTTTGTTGAATTCACTACATACATATGTATAAATTTTTTTTTTCTTATATTTTTTTCTAATCATATTCTCTAATTAATTTTTTACAATTATTATATTCTAAAAATATGCATATATAATGACATACATATATAATTTTATGCAGATTCTGAAACTAAGTAGAAAGTTAATGGCCTTTGATTGTCTAAAGAGCCATTAACTTAACTTATTAAATTTATACAATTTCGATATCTTTATTAAAGTCTTTAATAGAATTTTAATAGAAAATTTAATTTCTGTCAAAAACATTTGTTTTAAAATATGCATTCAAAAATATTTTGTGTTTTTCTTTGTATCAGAAAAAGGAAATGCAAGAAATCTAAAAAAAAAAAAAAAAGTTTTCGTTCGTTAAATTAATTGTTTTTATTCTACTTAATAAAAAAACAAATTACGATATTGATTTGAAAAAATTGTGATTTTAAAAACTGAAAAAAATTTTTTTTTTATCTTTGGTTCTCGAAATGATTCAACATGATATAATAAAATTTAATTATTAATAATCTAAAAGAATCCGGATTAAAAAACGCTTAAATAAGAATGAGGAAAAAAACAAGAAATTTTCTCAATCAAAAAGACTCAATCTCAAAAAACTTTTTTGAATTTATTATAATTGAATATAATATAATATATACAGAAATATATAATTGTAATTCTTTATAATCTATTGCTCATTCAAATTCTAATGTTAATAATCTTTTGTACCTGACTGTAGATTAACATAATTACAGTTTTTATAAATAATTAATTTTTATTATACCATTATATTTTTTTACCATTAAAGAAAAAAAGAAATTTCATTGTGATCTGATAAAAGCGAAATGAATGTTTAAATGATAATCGAAAAAGAGAGAAAGAAAAAAAATATTATCCTAACAGAAGCAATGGATCATGGAATCGATTTGACTAATCTGTTTCATACATGTAAAGAAAAAAAAAAAAAAAACACAAGTAGACATAAATGTAATGCCAGTTCCCCTTGAATCGGCATTCTCGCATTCAATGTTACATAACACTTACCTTTCCCACTTTCTCTCTACTCTTTGTGTCAACGACGACGCGCAGAGGCCGGTTGCTCTTCCGTGCTCGCCCACGTGCTAGATACTTTCCTCTTCTTTCCTTTCTCTTTCTCCTTCTCTATCTCTCTGCGAGAGCTCACGCGAAACGACAACCTTGGCCTTTGGCGCCTCAAACGAAATTCATATGTTGTCGAACGAGGATGCGTGCAATCAATATTCGAAGATTTCACTTTACGCGAAACTTTTCGTAAATGAAACTAATCAAAATAATCGACGCCACGCAACGTTCAATTCGCGCGTTTCTTGACACCGGATCAGTAACTGACCTTCTCAACGCAACCGGTTTTCGTGTACCACACTGGCCCTCCCCTTGTCCACGAGATCTCGTCACCACTCACTCGACATTCACCGTTTCGTTACCGTTCACTTGATTCCTAACTCTTTGTTACATAGTTAATTTTCCTTAATTCTATCTCTTCCGATTATACTTTTTTTTTTCGATCTCGTATGTATTCGCCTTCTTCTCTCCGTCAATTGTATCGAACAACAAAACAAAGTTCGTTCGTTCCGCGTTGCGAGGAAAACAAGAGCGCAAAGAGCGACACTGCGCA
>NW_006263842.1:230743-242120 GCF_000469605.1 Apis dorsata | reverse complement strand
GAGTCAATGACGGCAGGCGTGATTGGCCGGAGGACTCCCTAGATCGGGAGCACTCGTGCCTGTTCGCGAAGTCGACGAATTAATATGCTATTTAATTAGGCAATTCGGGTGCATTGATAAAATCCCCGAGACCTGCAAGAAATTGAGCAATGTTTCTGACAAATGGAATTTCACGCGACGTTACCGAATACGTATTAATTCTTATTTACACGTCATAGTAAAATGGGATATCAAATGGATTGTTTTTGCAAAATAATAAATGTATATATGGAAAAATGAAAGAATAAGTGGGTATTTAACAAACATTTGATGACGATTTGGAAGATTTCGAATGAGTTTGAAAATATTTTTTAATTATGTGTTGAAATTCGTAAAGAGTTGTTTATTAATTATTGTTCTATATTTGTTATTAATTTAAAAAAGAGAAAGGGAACGATACCTTTATGTGTATCTTACTTATCTAAAATACGTTATGCTAAATATAAATATTGATTTATATTAATTGATATTATGAAAAAATTTAAAATTTTATTATTAAAAATAACATATAACTCATCTAACGTGATATGTAATATAGATACAACAATTTTTATATAATTTTAATAATATTTTTTTTTAAATTTAACTCATATTCAACATTTTTAAAAAATTTTATAAGTAAAATATATATAATTTTTATAAGAAATCAAATTATTATTAAAATTAATTTATTAATTCTTAATTTTATTGATTTCTTTATAAAAATTTTATTTTCTGATGCCATTTAAATTTTATGTTATGAATACTTATTATCAGAAAAATATCTTTGCTACTATATTTTACCTTTTCTACTTTCTTCTATTATCGCTATGTTTATAGCAACTTATTTAATCGAACGATAATAAGCAATGAAAACATTTATTTTAAAAAAGATTTGATATTCTGTATCTGCAATATTTTGCAAAACAGATCGAAAGGTGGGATGAATAATGGATATCGATACTCAAAACATTTTTGCATGGACATTAATGTTCGTACAAACGCACAATACCGTGAGACACGTGATATCTTCGGTCTGGTGAATTTCATTGCATTTCCTGTACGATATTTAAATGAGAAAGCGAAACGCATAAAAGTTCAAACTTGCTCTAAAAGCAAAACTCGATCAAGATCAGCATAGGATGGATATCCGGTTGAATTAAATATCCGCGGCCTATCGACTACTGGCCTATTGGCCTACACGCGTACAACATTCATCTCATAGAACATTTAAAAAATAGAGTAAAGTTAAAAATATGTTCAAAAATTAGGAAAGAAATCTATTATTTTTAATACAAACAAAAAGTTTTTATCATTACATATAATTTTTAATTATTAATTCAAAATATAATTCTCTTCTTTTTTTAGTTTAATGATCCATTTTTAACATAAATAATTTACAAAATTTATAAAATTTTGAATTATTTATAAAGAATAATGGATTTCTCGTAATATTATGCATTTATAAAAAATATTATGTAGAATATATAATAGATAATATGTACACATTACATATCATACATTTGAAAGATATCAATCATTTTATTATAATATTTATTTATCTTAATTATAATGTTAAAATATGATACAAGAATTTTTTCCGAATTTTTACTACTCTTTAAAAGTAAAGAAAGATAGTCAAAAGTAGCGAGATTTATGTTTCTTCAAGCATTTAAAATGTTAATAAGATATTTTATACATTTCATTTAATATTTCATAAAAATACAATAAAACATAGAAAAAAAACATAGAATATAAAAAACATAGAATATAGAATATATATATTGAAATATTAATTGAAATTTATTGATTCTACAATAATTATAACTTCAAAATGAATGCGTATAATGTAAAAATTTAAATGTTGTTTTAAAAGTCAATATTTATATAATACCTATAAAATATTATCCAATTCATTAAGCCTCAAACTGTCGACAATAACAACAATTAATTTTTTTATTTATTTTCTTTTTATAAGTATTCTCTTTTAATGTAATATATATTTCATGTAATTGATAGAGAAATAATTTCTAAAATATGTTTTTAATTGATTATTTTTAAAACAAAATAGACTGCAAAAATTTAAAGAATTATTGTTACATTTCATTCTTCAGAATTATCATTTATATTTTTTATAAGTTTGCCATAAATAGGTGTATATTTATGTATTTTTATGAAACCTTGAATTCTATAATATATGATTTATTAAAATTGTAACTATATAAAAAATTTTTCAGTATTTTTCATCCTCGTTTTTGTTCATATGAAAAAATTAATTTATAGTTCGCGAAAGATTTATTCCCATTTATATTCTAAAGACGATAAAATAAAACAATATAGAATTTCTATATATCTTTTATATTCCGTAGTATTTTTAAAATATTAATAAATTTAATTTTTTTATGTAGTAATTACATGATGATATCATAATACATGACTTATATTATATTATATTATTATATATTATATTATATTAAATATATAACAAATAAAATTTAACAATGTTTATAATAATATATATTTATTTATAATAATAAATATATTATCAATTTTTTAAACACATTATGTATAATATATATTTATGTAAAGAATAATATATGCAAATAAAATTTGTATAAAATATGTAAAAAGATATGTAACATGAAAATATATATTTACATAAAAATCTACGGTACATTTATTTCGTTTTTCATAAAAATTTGCCGCTGATCTGAGAAAATCGATCGCAAAAATTCAACAGATTATTTCTTTTAATTTGCAAATAATAATTGATGCAACAAATTTTCAATAAAATTGGATACAAACTTCTCTCAAACTTCGCATAGAAAATAAACACAAAATTAAAAGATATACACTATATCAGCTACCAGTGAGACCACTATCTGCACATTACTTTGCAAAAATGTTGCCTTGAAACCAACTGTCAAACATACGGGCTACTCAGTCTATGTATATCTATCAAATATTTATAACTATTTGTACATTTACAGAAGTAACGTAAAACTGTCATAAAAAGTCTGAAAAAAAGAGAAAAAAAAAAAGAATCATTCTTGAATAAACAATCTATATATCGAATATGCATTCTCTTGTGTAACTAAAATCACTTTTGCAAAGAACGAAGATCTCTTGTATAAAGAACACCTTTCTCTATAACTCTGTTAACAAACATTGGAACCGCAAGATAAATTATTTACATTCATTTGTATTTTTGTTGAACTAGTACAAGGCAATTATAAAAATTCTAAAAATAAAAAAGAAAAATTGAATAAAAACAAGCTATTAAATATTTACAACAGCATCCCTTTTATATCTGTTTTTCTTCGATAATTAACACGAAAAAAAAAAGCACCTTTCCTTCACAATTCTCTTACAACAAGCATCGAAATCTCACGATAAGTATCTATCACTCTTTCATCGTAATTTCATTAAAGTAAGAAACAAAAGAATTTTGAAAATAAATTCTCGAATAAGAATAAACGATACACAACTTATGCATCAAATAGCTGCAACAACATTTCCTTCCAGTATTCTTCGATTAATTAACGTGGAGAACGCCCTCCCCGCGATTCTATTAACAAACTTTGAAATCGTAGTAAGGCAAGTACATCGCCTAGATTGGAATCGTTCGGATTGAAAAGGAAGTTGGCCAACTTTTCCCAGAGGCGAAGCTCGTTTTTTTCTCCCCTCCCCTCGCCCCTTGTAATCATATTTCTAGCCCAATTAAAATAGCTAAACGTTTATATTTATCTTTAGACGAGAGCTTACAGCGATGTTTCGCACGAATCTTGATGTTCTCACGGTAATGTCAACGTGTACGCTAGTTCGCGTCCGGTGCCCTTGTCTTCTTCAGACATGTGCGCACACGTTGTATTATGCATGACCAGGGTGTTAAGTATGAGAAGGAGAGGATAGGAGGGCTTCTTGCCGCAGGCGTGAGATGCATGAGAGGATGGCCTTCTCCGCTCATCTTTCTGGAAGACAATAGAATCTGGCATCCGCCACTTTGAATCAAGCTGCTGGCACCGGTTACTTCCGCTTAACATTATCTGGAATTTCCACCTAACTTTTCTAATGGCCTCTCGATATACAGGGTGTAAAATATGTGGGACCCGCTTCGAAAATATCGATTGTATATCCATAAACAATTTGAATTTGTGTGTAGATATAATAGTAAGTGTACAAAGGGATCTAATCCGAAAATTTCGATTTTGTGTATAAAAGTTTTTCGTGTATGAGTTATACGTGAAATAATTTCTTTTTTGTTTCTGTGTGTGTTTTAAGTATAATTTTTGTTTGGAATATTTTTCAAAACGAAATCTGAACATTGTATATATACTCTATTGTAGATATACAATGTGTAATATGTATTTATTTTATCTTGTATTATATATATTTAAGAAAGAGAAAATATTGAAAATTTAAGGATTGATTTCACCCTCTCAAAATATTTATGAACTTTATATTGATTCATTGTATATTCTTGTCTATGACATATAATGAATTTTAAATATAAGCAGACTGGAACATTGCAAATAGAAAAAAAGTTTCAAACGAAAGTTTTATAATTTGAATTTATATATGATCTATACGTAATAACGTTTCACAAGCATTATACATTTTAGAAACTAAGCAATATTTTTAAACATATAATTGGATTTATATATATATATATCACTTCAATCTACTACAGTCTTCTCTTGAAATTCAAAATAATCATTTTGAACATCTTTTATAAAAATAATTAAATAAGAATAAGCAAGATATTAATTACACCTCAAATAGAATATGAATTTATATAAATTACTTTTATTATTTTCAAATTCTAAAATAGATTCCATCTATTACATATAAAATGTTACATATACATATATGTACACAATCAATGTAATTGATTAACGTACCGTGTCTTCGTTCCTCCAATAATTTCTTAAACGAGTTTAAGTGGTTTCATAGAATATTCCGTTATCAGTAAACACCTTGCAGTTTGCAGGATGTTTAATCAGTTAACTGTACTATAGTAACACGATATGCCACTGTTACCAGCCAAAATGTATCGAATATCTATATTACTTCCAACGGGACTCGAATAATTTATCATCCCGTTTGAGTGCATCGTTCGAAATTATTGTTTCTCATTACCGAGGCGATAAATAGGGTGGATCGGGGGATGACAGCAACTCGTTATTATAAATATTTCAAAACATACAATAATACGGGAAAAAGTCATCCAAGATTCATATGAATAAAATGAAACAATCTTAGTAAAGAATGTATAATATTTATTTCAATGCAAATTTTGAATATGATAAAAAAAATGACATTTAAGCTATATTAATTGAACAATATGGTATTGGAGGTAATAGATATAGTGAATAAAATAATTTTTTGATAGCTTAAAATAATTTTTTCTCTGATTTAAAATTATAATATAAATATTATCAGAGAATAGTTGCTTTTTCTATTCTTTAATCTAGTCTTTTTTTTTTTAAGTAATTGATAATTACTTAACAATATTTTTATTAATTAAAATTTACAATTAATTGTGATTATTAGAAAATGATTATTAGATTTATAATCTTTTAATCAACAAAAAAAATTTGATAAAGAATATATTGAAGAATAATTATCAAATCTTTTTTATCTGTTATCAAATAAAAAAATAGCTAACATTGAATGCAAGTTTAACTGATATGATAAATGCATCAAGAAATGATATATATGTTTGTCATAATTTTGATAATTCTTAATTCTTAATAAAATTTCTTATAATTTTTAATTATTTTTTTAATATTTTTCTATACAAATAAAATAATTTTCAACAGACATTTTAATATGAAAAAATTAAACATCAAAAATATGTTACAGTCAAATTATTTATATCAAATTCAGGATCAAGAAAGTTGTATTTTTCATTTTTTATTAATATTTACTATTTGATATAAATAAGCAACATTTTCTTTTAAAATTCGTTAACGCAACAATTCCTCCATAATTCTTGATCTGAAAATCAAAGGATTACTAATTATTCTCAGTTTACTCCACATTTAACATTTAATGTAGATCTGATACGATGCATTAGCTTTGAATCGAAACAAAGGCTGCCATCGATCGTCACAAAATCTTCCCTCGTGTAAAACATTTCATCGATCCGTGTAATACGTGACCTTTAAATTCAACCATCGACCTATGGATGCTGGAAAGGGTGCAGAAGATAGCTGCCATTGGAGCTTTATGTGCAAAAATTGAGATAAGGAAAATATATAGTCCTACTTGGCTTCTATGCTCTTTTAAGATCCCTTAAACTACGGATTGCTGACGAGGTATCTTGGAACACGGCCAATTTACACCCTATACTTTTTTCGGATAAGAATAGTATTGAAATAATCTCTTTATTCCTTTTCGTACAAATATAATCTTTCTAAAGTAATCTCGATAAAATTTTATCTCTCAATGTAAGAGGTAAAATTTTAATTTTATTATTATAATTAGAAAGGTTTTAAACAGATTTATTAAAGAGTTTGAATAAAAGGGACAAATAAAGGGACGGGTTAATATTTTTTCAAGTATAAGAAAGAAAAACTTACAAGTGTTTTCTTTTGCTTTTGGGCTGGATTATATTATACTTTAGAAAGGGTTAAAAATGAACGAACTCTCTATAAACAGAACTTTTCTTCGTTTATGAGAAAAAAGAATTGTAATTTTTAGCTTTCATCTAAAAGTTAGAAGTTTAAGTTTAAAAGATAAAATCTTTTGAATTTCTATTTAGAATTAGGAAAGTTTTATTAAAGAGTTTGAATAGAAAGAAATAAAAAAAGAAAATTCTTTATATACGTGGAATTTGCGCATTAACATTTTTCCAAATATAAAGAGTAAAAAAAAGAAAACTTGATAAATTGTCTTTTGTTTTTTTGGACATTTGGATGCTTTAGAGAAGGTTAAAAATGTTCCCAAAAACTCCTTATAAATAGAATTTTTCTTACTTGTGAGAAGAAAAATTAATTGATCAAGTTTCATTTCTAACTTATAAAAATTAATAATTACCATAAATAAATTATGTCAAATTATTAAAAAATACAATAGTAAAATGTATAAAATGATAAAAAAATTAAAAAAAGAATTTAAAAAAATATGAAGATTAAAAATGCTTTCAAGAAAAGAACCTTTAGAAAAAAAACTATGCAAAAGATTTATTTTATGAAATATTTAATTTATGAAATATTTAAATACTTAATGATTTAAATAATAATTAAATTTAATGTAGTGAAACAAATAAATTATATATCTTTTTCTGAATCAATATTTATATGTAAGATATATAAATAAAATTGCTTGTTATACTTATAACAATACTGATCTAGAATAAAATATAACTTTAAATTCTATATAAATCTAGTGTAATCTCTTGAGAGATATTTTTTTATACCTTATATTAATATTTATTTTATTATATTGTTTAGTCATGATTTATAACATTAATTATATTCATTTTAATATTTTTCAATACAGTATCTTTATTATCCAACCTTTATTATCCATTTGAATACAGGATTTTGTTGATGGAACACAGACTTCTCGAATTATTCTATATTTTGAGGAAAAATAATACGCTTATTTATAATAAAATCAAGACAAGAAATTCTAGGGATTCCTAGGAAATTTAGGAATTTTTTAATATATAAAGAAATATGCATTTTATAAATAATTTTTAATTTCATTCTTCTGTTCTTTTTTAATGCCAGTGATTTAATTTCTTAAATACTTTCAATTTCAATAGTTAATAACTAAATATACATCTATATTTCGATGTTATTATATATATTGTGCAAGAATATATCCATTGTCAATTTCGAATTAAATTCTTCCTGCTATGATGTATTGCTGCAAACATACATAGCGTACAATTTGAATAATAAAATGATAGGTTAATTTGAATATTAGATTGATCATTAATATTCAAAGAATAAGTGTTCGAATAATGATATATTCTAATATACTATATTTCTTCATAAACAAACTTAAATATCTTAATATCTTAATATTTAAATATCTTAAATATACACGAATAAACATATTTCGAACAAAAAGAATGAAATTTTTAACATTTTTCCTGAAGTGACTGTTCTTAAAATGTTCTTAAATCGGTTTTAAACTCTCTCTCGAAATCTTAAGCGTTTTAAAATTAATCCTCGCTTATTCACAAGCTAATCGAGATCAAGAGAGTATTACTTATCCAATAGCAATAGCTTTAACGAAGACAGAAATTACTGGAACGTATTATTTAACCCTCGAAATGGAGTTGAGTCAAAAGTGACCCATATCGATAAATTCAAACTTATCTAATTTTCATTATCGGCAACCACTAAGATGGTGAAAATGAGGAAATCGGATCGCAAAAGTTAATCTAAAACTCGCAATTAGTTAATCGTTATCCAGCAAGAAAAAAAACTATTCAATAGAAAAATCAAAAAACAATCGACGAAAATTGCGTTAAATTTAAATAGTTTCGAATAAGTTTAAACGACTGTAATAAGAATTCCATGCATTGTATAGCCCGTTACACCGCAATGATATTCTTCTCCTGCAATTGAACTTGCAACGGTTTATCGCGTGCATGCAAGAAATGCAATTACGGTTTTCGAGGGAGTGTGCGAGTTTGAAAAGAGGCAACATAGGAATGCCTTGTTACGTTAGAGACTGTTGCGCGGATAGTGGTACATAGCTGTTACGCGTTTCCTCTCAGTCCATATTTCATATGCATGTACATACGTGTAAGAACGTGTATGTATCGGGTCATCCTATGAGTAATGTTTTAGGTGCACAGTTTCGGCCGCAGAAGAATCATTTGTTACTCAAACTTTTTTTTAAAACGCAATTAAATAATGGCAATTGTATTTTTGTAGTGGAAAATAAAATGAATAATACGCGGTTATGATAAACAAATGACTGTCAGGAAACCATAAACAAAGTACTTTTTCACTCGTCATATTTTCTGATCAAATAAGAAAGCAAAAAAAAAAAAAAAATAATGTTGAATAATGCAACTGACTAATGAAAAAACGGATCAAAAAATTTCTTTATTGTAACTAATTTTTTAAAACGAGATTATTTATAAGATGATCTGACGATACGAAAAACACGGATATGGCTATAATAGAATTATCATCATTCATCACAAATTCAATTAATTGGAGATAAATTTAAAAAATTTACAATCTTGATCGACATTGACAATTTATTTCGCTAATTTATCATCATCCGTGTGCAAAATTGACAAATAGGTAAAATAAAGAAGCAAAGTATTTTCGTCTCGTGTTCTAAATTATCATTTCTAAAAGGAAAACATACGTATTCTTTTCTGGTTTTTCCTTCCCTCTTCTTCGAAAAAAAAAAGCGAGAAATTGAAATATCGAGAGATATTTCACATTTCAAAAAGCCTCTTGCGCAACATTTTCCTTGGAATTGTTTTCCATCGAAGCATTCACGATGCGAATAAAATAGCTCAAAGACCAATCGATACGTTTATTTATGACAAGTCGTTATGACAGCACTCTTGAAATTGCTTCTCCGCGTATACCTTCCGCCCCGCGATTTATACGTGTCAAACCTCGCTTCCAACCGATATCGAATGTTAATGCTAAGTCTTTCTATCCTTCGTTTTATCCTTTATCTCTTTACGCAAGAGCAATTTGCACACGGAAGTACGAGGAGTAATAACTATAATAACATGTTAATATATTCGTGGACAGCATTTTATAAGAGTCAAAACAATTTTGTTATATAAAAATTTCGGTTAAAGCTTAAACTCGATTGAATCATTATAACAATTAAATTTACGCTAAATTGAAACAGAATTTCTCTGTCTTTGTTACACTTGTTATCATATTCCATTCTTCCTCTCGCTTCATCTAACGCGAATTTAAATTACTTATCGCTTAATTAAGAAATCTTGATAAATCTTATACGAGTATTTCTGTTTGTTTTTACCTTTAATATCGACATTTCGAAGATGAAGTTTAAGATTAAATTAAAATATATAAAATGTTAATTTAATTATCCTGCACGTATATTATAATATGTAGAATAATGTTTGAATATAATAATAATATGATATAACGTGAACAGCTACGAAAAATGTGGCATACTTTCATTAAAATATTTTAACAACGTAACTTTTAGTGTGTTCTTTTATATAAAATGCAGGAAAAAATTCTTTTTATTTTTCTATTTTTTTTTTTATAAGAGAAAAACGAGACAAGAGCTCTATTTCTGTCTCGCTTCATCTTAAATGTAAACTTAAATCGTTTATAACTTAATAAATAAAAAAAAAATTACTCAACATTTTTGTATACCAACTTTGAACCCCAATATCGATCTTCTAAAAACATTCCACAAATATATTAACATTATGTGCATTTTAACAAAATATTTCGCTCGTTTTATTTCAAAATAAGAAAACAATAAATTCAATAGCTTCTTTTTCTTTTTTTTAAAGATAAATTGAAATACATCGTAAATCGAAGCCGTAATTCGAAGGTTTCGGCTTTTAATGCGGATCACGTATTTCGCATCGATCGAGTAGAAGGCTTGTTTAAAACAATATATAAGGAAGTGCAAGTTGCTGAAACGAAACACGTATTTCTAAAAAATTATAGAACGTTATATATTAGATGCCAGCCATTAGTTTGCTTTCTATTTAAGAAATTCTTTAAGAACATTTGTTAAACGTAACAGTTGAAACATACAAATGATCTTAAATCTTGCAACAATATTTTTTTAACTAGTGAATCGCAATTTGCAATAAAGTTGATTATATTTCCATTTATACGATTATCTTTAGAAAAAAATATTATAATTTTCAACGTGTAATAAGTACATTAAAATATATATAAATAATAATGATAGATCTATGACTTATTGTGATAGACACTGAAAAAATAATAAAAATTCTGCAAAATTATAATATATATATATAGTGTTACTTTTTCTATATGTAATATATGTAATATTAAACATTGGGTTAAATTTTTTTAATTTTCATTTTATATTTATACATTTTTCACACAAATTTCTTCTTTCGTTTTCCAGAAGTTATAATGAAATATATGAAGAAATAAATTGTTAGAAAAATTACGATTAAATGAGAAATCGAATTGATAACATGTACATGTATTTTATCTCGAAATAAAATCCAATTATTTATATATTATTTCAATTATTTCAATGAAGATAAAAAATAATAAATTATCTGAATAAATATTGCAAGCTAAAGAATCCGCAAAACATATTTTACATACATCATGATTAATTTTTCACTTAATCTTATGAGAACTTGAATATTTATATTTTTATCCAATTATGA
>NW_006263842.1:229102-230493 GCF_000469605.1 Apis dorsata | reverse complement strand
AAAAAAAAAAAAAAAAAAAACATTGAAGAACTCTCTTAGAACGAAGAACTGTCATAACAAAGAAGAAACATCGATTTATCGTTCGAATGAAATATGTACAAACGATTATTATACAAAGAATCTTTTCCAATCAGAGCTTATATAACTGATGGAATTATCATTTTTGAAATTGCTTATTATCATCTTTAAAATAAACACGAAGATATTTGATTAATTTTTAAAATAACAGAAATGATATGTTAATTCTACTGTATATTTTCTCAACAATTGTACTCGATTTTAAAAAATAACTGATTACAAAGTATATTAATTTCGAGCAAATTTACCTAAAGTAATAATTTTATCAAAAATAAATTTTTTGAATTTATTAGCTGTTACAGTTGATCCACTCTTCTCATAACCTCAACAATTCGATGTTGCAATTATCTATCGAAGATGATATCTATTGAAACGATTTTGTTCTTAACTTCAACAGTTAATATTTTCTCTGAAACGTAAACGCGATTTTTTTCGACTTCCTTTATCCGTTCGAGGTAGGTAAAACCCAGGAAGACGAGATCGACTTCCTATTCTTATTTATAAAACGTACGAAATAGCACAAATCCCGGCATCGTCAGCAATGCAGGGTTTAACAAGGAAATCGTTAGACGGAGCGTGATTAACCCCGCCGTTGCGATAATAAACGAGCTACGAGCTTCATAACTCATCGGTGCCCTGGTCTCTTTCTTGTTTGCGATTATATTCGCGTGCTCTTCCTCGCCCTGCCCACCCAATACAACAATTGATCGTTTATAATAACGTGAGCGCTTGCTTTTTAACGCGTTCATATCGTGACACTTGACTTACGAAAAGGAAACGTATTAATCGTTCAAATTTTTCCACGAAATTTCTTCGTATTCTCTAAGATTTAATAAGTTCTCTAAGATTTAATAGGGAATATAAATACAACGTAGAGAAATAAGAACATACGGTGAGTAGTCAATTTCTTTCAAATATATTGATATACGAAGAGTAAAATGAACGAATATGAAGGAATAGTATGCAAATGATTAGTTTGTTTCTTAATTTTAGTTAATATGTTAAGATCGGAAGTACACGATAAGATATAAACATAAGAGGTTGAAAGTTATGTGAGATTAATGAAAACGAGGCTAATTAAATTATATTAGAAATTTACTTCAAGTAACTTCAAGTAAAAGAATTTGAGGAAATATTAATAGATCGAAGAATTGATTATTCGAGAATAACATTTATTTCTTGAATAATTATTATAAATATATAATGATAATGAAACATAGTATACAATTTGTTGTATATATTGTTGTATATTTATTATATTTTTCGCCATTTCATTTTTCTAGAATTAATTATACTTATGTACTCTAACGATA
>NW_006263842.1:221849-228228 GCF_000469605.1 Apis dorsata | reverse complement strand
TTATTATTTATTTTATATATAAAATTTTATATATATATATATATATATATATAAAATTGTTCTAAAATCCAGAATTTCTTCCTAAATTTTAAAATGTTCAAAAAAATATTCAAAGTAATTTTCATTATCATTGAAAGAAAATTCCATATTTTGGCAAATAATTGTAAAATGGTAAAAAAAAATTTTGCGAAAAAAAAAAATATCCAAGTATTCTAAAATATTTTTCAAACTACGTTGTAATATGTTGGATATATTACATCTTTATTTTTTTTCATTTACACGTATTGAATTATAATTGAAGTGATATTCTCAATTTAGATAATATGAGCTGGAGCTCCACTAAATCAGATATTCATGAAAATTCCGTTCCAATATATATATAAATATATAGGGTCAGACAAAATGGAATTCCATCGTATATGAGAAAAATTCAATCGGCCTCGCTGTAATTTTCCGTCTAACGTATGAAACTATTTCTAACAAAGATAATGAGTGTCAGAGGAAATAAAGGATATAAACGATGAAAAGTTTTTGCTATGTAGGTATGTAGCACGACAGGGATTGTTTAAAGTGATGAGAACGTAATATTGCGAAAGGATGGAAGGTAGAATGCGATAAGCAAGATGGAATTTCTTACCATAATTATCGCACAATTTTACGGTAAACACGTTTAATCTTTCAATCCATGCATAATTAAGAATAATTAGTATTTAAACGAATAAACTAAATATACCCTATTTAATCTTTTGTGAGATATAATTAATCAAAGAATTATTTTGAATATTTTGTGTTTTTTTTTTCTTGTTTTTTTAGCACAGAAAAAAATTAGTTGTGTATTTTAATTTCGAACTATCGTATTCAATATCGTGGATTAATGATATAATATAGTGAGGCTTCAATGCGGAATCAATATCCGCAGTTTCACTTATATCGCGGTTAACCACGATCCAAAAAATTTGTATTCAAGCATGTAATTTATATGGTGTCTGTACAATCTTGCCAATTTGACACTATTTATAATAAAATGATCAAATAAATTTAATTTAGAAGTAATATTTCACGTAATATATATAATATATGTATATAAGTGTATATAATAGATCTAGTAAAAAATATAGTAGATCTAGTAAAAAATAATTCCCTATGAATAAATGGCCTAGTATATTTAGTTATTTATTAAAAATAGATATTGAGTTACTTTTTTTATTATTGATATACAAAGTATTTTGTTATTCGTGATAAAAGGATGATTTTTGGAAAAAAAAAAAAGTAAAAATAAATCGAAAAATTCTTAATTGCATATAAATAAACTATATCGATAAGAGGTAATTCTACATGTGAAAATTAGTTTTCGAGAAAATTGAATTTGAAAATGAATATAACCTTTCAATTGTGAAATCTCGATTTGCTTAAAAAACAAGAATTTAAACGATAAAATTTTATTTTATATTTTTTTGTTTATTTCCATGTGTATTCATCATCAATATAATCAAGTTGTTAATTTCGAAAATATTAGCAAAAATTTTTCAATATTAATATATTGAATTCTGCTTATATGTATGTATATGTGTATTATAACAGATAAATACATACATGGAATAATAATCTTTATCACATTGTGGCTCAAATTATTATTGTAAGCAATATCTAGACTATTAATAGATAAGTTTGTGATAGCATAGTGTGTTACCATAATCATATCAACTAGTTTATTCTGAAAGAGCCATAATCGCAATGAATTGAACAATAATATCACTTAAGTGTTTCAATATATGAAAAATTTGAATACATTAGTCCATGCTAGTTATAATTTGTCTCTGATATCAAGAACAAAATTTTCAATATCTTCTCGGTTAAAATAATAAATAAATTATTATATCTTATTGTTTACCATTTTTTCTTAAATTCTATCAAATTTTTATTGAGAAGTTCTTATTATTTAAGAACAGAAATAAAAATATTGTAATGATTATTATATATAATTAGGTAGAACATATCTAAATAAATGAATTTTCATTTTTGATCTTTCTCAAAAAATTTCAAAATTTTATTTTGTATTTTCAATTTCTTAAGTCTATTTAATTAAAAAAGTATTTATTAATTAATTTTCGATTATACTTCTATTTCTATTCTATTATATTCTATATATATATATTTCTATTATATTCTATTTCTATTACTATCTTTTCAGAGATATCGAGTATTTCATTCTCTTTTTCTTTCTTTTTTTTCAACAACAGTTATCTCTTAATGATTGAATTATACTTTAACAACTAAAATGTGAAATATAATAATACGATATATAACGTATTAACGATATATTTATTATTATATATATATTATTATTTATTATACTCTTCGAAATTTTTACACGATACCATACAATTCGTCAATCAAATATATAATTAATGGCGTGGAAAAGTATATTTATATCGCTTATCAAATTTCAAACTCCTTTTTCCTTTTAATTTTAATATAAGCCCAAC
This sequence comes from Apis dorsata, assembly GCF_000469605.1. NCBI lineage: Eukaryota > Metazoa > Arthropoda > Insecta > Hymenoptera > Apidae > Apis > Apis dorsata. The sequence goes on along the minus strand of NW_006263842.1, from coordinate 225,742 downwards.
AAATGATTACCTTGAATATCGTGCAAATATGAACACATGTATGATCCACACATGATTGATACATCACGTGAATTGTTTAATCGTTTTACTTTAATTTTCAAATACTTTAACTAGATTAATTAAAGAATCGATTAAAATTACCAAATGATTGTAAAACAATACATTAAAACAAACTAAAAATATTATTTTAAAACAAAATAAAAATGTTCTAATACACATGAATAACTATTAGAGTTTTGATAATTAAATTTATTTATTTATTAGTCATCTCTATATATCTATTATTATGTTATGAATAATTGTGTATATATATATATATATATATATACAATTATACATTCACAATATATATATTGAGAAATCAAGGTTTGATATTTTGCTCAATGATTGTTGAATCACTTGTAAATATAGATTTCTCTAGAATGATGATTATTAGCTTGAGATTATTTTTATGAAAATATTTTTAAATTAAATCTTCCATATGACAAGATATACACATATGTGTAAACGATAAAATATTAGATAATAAAATATATTAGATATAAAAAACGTGGGAAAAAAATTTTATAAATCGACTTTTAATTTCTTGTATCTTACATCGTCTAATTATAAATATTTTAGTATCTAGAAAAAAAGAGAATTAAAAGATTATCTTAATCTATTAAGGTTAAAGAAATAAATAAAGAAGTTAGAGAAAATAAAGAAATTAACATCTTTAAAAATAAGTTTTAATAAATTTAATTACTGATGTATAGGAAAATAACAATTTTAAAACTGTTCTTTTTTAAAAATTAGAAAATTAAAAAATTTAATTTAACTTTTCTTTCGTGATCTCTGAACGTTTGCAAATATTAAAAAATTCATCTTTGATGCGAATCATTCTTCATTAACTTTCTTTTTCATTTGTTTAAAGTTGAATGATTTTGAAATTAATTTTTTAGAATGAAAAATTTTAAATTATCATCAATAAAGATATTTAAAACAAAAAGAAATATTAAATCTTTGAAACGAAAAGATCTATATTAATAATATATTCTTAGATATATACACGGATATCATTTAGAATAATGATAATATATTTTTATTATTATCCATCTTTATTTTTTGATTATTAAAATTTATTAATTAAAACTTAATAAAGAGTTTGATTATCAAACTCAAACAATTTATTTCATTTTTGTTAATTTTTTTATCAAAATATTTTTTTTAAAACTTATTTATTTTATTAAAATAATTATTCTCCATATAAAATGAATATTAATAAAATTATATTATATTATCGTATTTAATTAATCCAAGAACATGTGACAAAACTTGTTTTTCTCAAAAAATCAATAATAGAAATATTATTATTTTGAATCAGTCATACATTTCACGAATTTTAGTCTTCAATTGAACAAATGTCACAGAGAATGAATTAGAGAACGAGAATAATAAAAGTCATTATTAAAATGAATAAAGTTTAATAATTTAAGTTTAATAATAAGTTTATTTTTTCTATATTTGTATTCAATTATTTAAAATTACATTCCAAATTATATTCTCCGTAAAAAAATAAAAAATTTAGAATAAATGATTCACTTATTCAATATTTTCTTAAATTTAGAATAAATGAATAAAAATTTAGAATAAATGATTCACTTATTCAATATTTTCTTCGTGATTACTGAACAAATAATTAATTTTTTAAAAATTGAAGAAAAATAAATTAAATTGATACTATACTAAACATATATGGAGAATAATTTATATGATAAATTATTGCTATAATATTTACAAAATCTTTATATTTTTCATAAAATATGAGAAACATTAATTTGTTGAATTTATATTATTTTATATTATTTCACGAAATTTTATAATTGTCTCATTTTTTTATTAAAAATTCTAAGAAATAATTATTACTCAAATGCTAAAATAATAAAATAAAGATTTCGTTGCAATACGATATAAATATCTGAAAATTAGAAATAATTATATGATGAAAATATTTATTATTGAAAGTTCATATCCAATAAATACGACAAAAACTTTTTTATATTTTATATTTTTTTTTATTTTTTTTAAATTATTAAAAATAACAAAAAAAACAAACAAAAAATTAGATAATTGGTCATAGAAAAATAGCGATCAATTTTTTATAAATCTTAATCCAAAAAAAATTAAAAAGCACCTTTAAATTATTTGAATTGTCGTTAAATTTTCATTAAATGTATTTTTTATTTTAAGTTTTAGATTATAAAAATTTGAAAGGATTCTAAGCTCATTTAAAAAATAAAAAAATTTCATAATTGTCAAATTATAAATAAATTAAAATGTCAGAGCATATTGCAATAATCAAATCATTCTTTTAACAATCTAATAAATAAATTCTAAGATAACAAATAAAATATTTTTTGAATTTTCTATATGAATTATCTTAAATTCTTTAAAATAATTTTTTAAAAATAACAAAACAAATTTTTTAATAATTTTTAACAAATTTTATTATGTCTAATTTTGAAAAAAAAACTATATTTCAATTATACGTACAGTTAATATTTTCAAGTTTAAGGAATTAAAAAAATTTTGTTTTTTTTTTTTTTTTTTGAAAATTTGAGATATACTTTATATAAAAATTTTAAAGACAATCAATATAAAAGTTCCTTTAAGCCTTATTTATTAAGGCTTATTTATGAGTAGTTTAAGTTTATATTAAATAAAATAAGATAGACTGAAATAGTTCCATTTAAAATAATAAATTTATATTGATATTTTTATATATCAATTTTTGTATTTATTTTGGCCCCTAGATTCTTCAAAAATATTTCTCGAATATATTAACAATATATCAATATCAATATGATATCAATATATCAATATAATATACATAAAAAAAACAATCAGTATACATTGTTAACATAATATTTTCAATATCGTTAAATATTCAGTTTGGAACATTAAAATATTAATTCTTCTATTTAAAAGAATTCAAAGAAACAATATAAGTTATAAATCACTTTTTTTTTAGCGATATATATGATATTATTGTAATAATTGAAAGAACAGAATAAATAGTTAATACTATGGCATATAATTATTTCGAATTGTAAAAATACCAAAATTTATTTTAGTTTACTTAGAAATAAATTTCGATTTGCAAAAATCGAGTTACATATAATTCTGAATTCGAATTAAAAGGTGCAATAATATAAATACATGGCAAATAATTCGAATTAAGTTTATATTTTGATTTACAGTGTTAATAAAAAGTTTTCAATAAAGAAAGAAAACAAATGAATAAAATTTACTTTCTAACAATTTTCAAATTATAAAACTTCAAATTACGAAAGTTCGATTTTATATGATCAATATCTTTTTAGCGATCTTTTTTCTTAATCACAATTCAAATGGAAATGGAATTTTTATTGTCTTGAGGACGAACTAGAAAATCCATGTTTTAATTTCACGTCACGTTGTACAATTAACACGCTACTCGACGGACATAAGTGTCCTTTGCGTAATTTTCCTTTGTTTTGAAAGTCAACAACTCATTGATTCAAGGTCATTCCTACTTATGTTCTAACTAGATTAGCGCACAAAACTGTTTTCTTTATTTTTTTTCTTTTTTGAATAATTTAAATAACCACGTGAAGTAAAGAAAAATCATCGATGTGGAAAGCCTGATAAATGTGAATTCATTCGTATTCTCAAATGTTATTTATATTGCTGGTTAATCTATTATTCGCAATATCTTATATTACTGTATATATCACGAGAAAATCTAGACGAAAAGAAAGCTAAAGAATTGGTGACTCTCAGTAGAAAGTTAATATTTATTTATACATTAAATCTAAAACGATCTGAACGACCTTTAGAAAAGCATTTTAGCATGATAAATATTGTTGACCATA
>NW_006263842.1:220340-221811 GCF_000469605.1 Apis dorsata | reverse complement strand
ATTGATGTCATGGATATTAAAAAAAAAAAAAAAAAAATTGAGCGTTACATTTTGGGATTATGGAAATATCATAGCTGTTTACCATTAACTATTGTAACTGTTTACATTAAAGTTATACACAAATTTTTACTGATTTTAAAAAAAAATATATGTAAATAAATTCTTTATAAATTTATAGATTTTTATGGATTCTTTATAAATCTTCTTTTTTAAATTTATAGATTATAGATATTATAAATTGTTTATGTAGAACATATAAAAAGATCATTAATGAAATCATGTTTTATTAATCTATTATTTATTTCTTGGAAATACGAATATTAAAATAAATCTAATTAAAGATAATGATAAAACTTATTCATTACTAGTACTATTAAAATAATAATATTTAAATTACATTAATTTTAGTATTTTTTCTATTTCATAATTTAAATCTATTTTGATGATGATGAAATTTATTTTGAATAAAAATTTAAAAATAATTATTTCAAATAACGCAAATTTATTATTTGATAAATAATGTATTTTGATTTTGTTTTGTTCATTATTTGGTTAATTAAAAAAATTTGAACAAGATGAAAAAAAATTAAAGAATTAATTATTTAAAAGAATTAATTTATTTTTTTATGGAAAATTTGTTTCTGAAATATTTTAATTTGTTTCTAAAATATATATTATATATATAATATATATAATAATAAATATAATAATAATGGTAATGATTTAATTATATTTTCTATTAATGCAATATTTCTTGCAATTATAAAAAAAGTTAACTATAATTTTTACATTTGTTAAGCTTAAATTTCTTTGAACTATAAATTTAATTTCATCTTTTTATGAATATTACGATCTTTAAAAGTATCTTTGTTTCTCTAAAACTACAATGTATTCATATCTTTTTGCTCATTCAACGCTTTTTCTCTTTGAGTTTAACATATTATATAATATATTGTATTCCATCTCAGGAGATTAAAAGAAAGACAATTGCATATTTAGGTCATTGCATCTAATTAATCCCTATTATTTCAAATATAATACGTTGTCAAATGTGAATTTACAGATTTGCACATTTCTGATTTTGCATATGTTCATATGTATTATTAATTAATTTCACTGTACATATAACGATAGTACAGATAGTTTAACGTAGCTAGTCCTAAAAATATTCTATACAATTTATAATTACAAATTAAAAAAAAAATTTTAAATTTGCAAAAATATTCATATTTATATTATAAATTTGTTTCATCAAACTAAAATCATAAATTTTTTACAAAGATATAATTATTTTGTATATTAAAATGAATCTTAAATTTGATAAAAAAAATAATAATAAATATTAAAGAAAAAAAATAAAATCTTCCAATAAAGAAAAATTCTGTTAACCTATTTAAAATATATATATATATGTAAAATATATAATATATTATTCGTAAAATAAGACATTGAATCGAATAAATTTTTATAA